>NW_024069739.1:0-30751 GCF_009389715.1 Phoenix dactylifera
AGGAGTCGACTCGGCTGTAGCGGGAGTCGACTCATGCTTTTCTGGAGTCGACTCGGCAACTGTTTCGGATTTGAATTAAAGTAGCCTCTTTGACTGGGAGTCGACTCGTCTTGACCCGGAGTCGACTCGCCAACTTCTGGAGCTGACTTGGCATTTTCGGAGTCGGCTCATCCCATGAAGTCCACGGAGCCAATTTTCAACTTGGCCAACTCGAGTCGACTCGACTGTCCTGGGAGTCGACTCGGCGCTCAGAGCCCGAACTTCCGATCTTCTGTCTTTTGACTCGTCCAGTCTTGGAGTCGACTCGAACTTCCCCGGAGTCGACTCGGCTCTCAGTTTCCGAAACTAAGTCTTCTGCCCTTTTGGTGTACCGCTGCCTTGGAGTCGACTCGAGCTTTCTAGGAGTCGACTCGGCTCTCAGACACAGCAGATTGGTCTTCTGTCTTCTTTGGGGTCGCGGTGTCTAGGAGTCGACTCGCGTATTGCGGGAGTCGACTCGAATCTCAGAGTCCGAAAAACGTTCTTTGACTTTTTCCTTGTGTTCCTCTGAGAGTCGACTCTCACTTTCTTTGGAGTCGACTTGCCAACCATCGGAGTCGACTCGCGTTCCACTGGAGTCGACTCGAATCTCAGACCCGAAAACTGCTCTCTGACTTTTCTGCCTGTGACTTCTAGGAGTCGACTCATACTACCCTGGAGTCGACTCGGTGAACATCGGAGTCGACTCGCGCAGTTCAGGAGTCGACTCGCTGACAGGTTTTGAGTTGATGCTTTCTGTTCGTCTGTCTGTTCTCAGTCGGAGTCGACTCGTACTGATCCGGAGTCGACTCGAGGCTCGTGTCAGTGAACTTGATACGCTTGGAGTCGACTCGTGATACTCTGGAGTCGACTCGGAGTCTCAGACTTTGGTTCAAGCTGACTTCTTAACTTATCCAAATATTATGAACCAAGTCTAGAGACACTTAGACAAGATTTTCACTGAAAACACTTAATTGAATTCATTAGTAAACAAGAGATATACTCAAATGCTTGAGCTCATCAAAATCAAATAGGGTTTTAATCAATCACTCCACAGTTTTCCTGATCAGTTTTGTACATTTATTCTCCTATCAAATCTAATGTTTAATTGCATGTATATTAAGTATCTTTTTTTTTTTTGTAGTCTATGATTATGAAGTGCTATAAGAGGTTAAATGTAGCTTTGCATGTTTTATTTTAGCATTATAGACCTCCCATAGGACCAATGATCAGGCACTAGAGGGATTTGTGCAAATAATCCTTTGTTATCACTGTGTCTATACACAACACATTTTTGTTTGTGTGTATCAACTATTTTGGGAACAATTTTGGGTTTCAATAGGATGAGGGTCAATTGGTCTTTGTTTGAATGGTGATGATTTGCCTCATTTGTATTACTTGTCTAGAACCACTTAAAGGGATAAAAATCACTTTTTAACGAGCTTGCTACTATTCTTTCTTTATGTTGTGGCCCATCCAACTAATGTGGACGGTCATAGGACTAGACAAGTCTTTTTGAGCCATCAGTGCGTGATTGCTTTCTTCATTAATTTCATAATTGGTGCTGAACTACCTGTGATGTTTTTTGGCAAGTTTCTCCTGTCCTTATCTTTGCATGACCTTTTGATGGTGCATTCATTGATTGAAAGCTACGTGTTGGTGATTCTAGGTTCATTTAGATCAGATTTGGCTGATGTAATTAGCAGAAATTAGTTTGTTAATTTGATATACCTTAATTAGATATACCTAATTAGAATTTAGAAGAGAAGAACAAAGTGAACAGAGTATAGAGTTAAATTGGGCTTGTGAAAAGTAGAATATGAAAAAGGGGGAGAAGGTAGATGGAAAAGACAAAATACAGAGAGTTTTATTTTTTCAAATGATCATTCAAATCAACTACGCCTTCATCTCCTCCTTTTGTACTAAAAACATTCAAGATTTACCAAATAGCCTCCTTATTTAACTAGGACACCTCTGGACATTTTCATGACCCTGAGAAAGAATAAGAAAAAGAAACATATGTAATACTTCCAAAAAGTAGCATGCTTTTCCCCCCTTTGTAGAGTCCATCATAGAAAGCCTTCAAAATCAGTTGGTGACACAATCATAGTTTAACTCAAAGAACTTTCCTAGTGCAGCTAGATCTAATGTAGGACTTATTGACACTAATTTTTACAGCTTCATTTGGTTGTGAAAGAGGGAATTGGGGGGGATAGGCAATCCTTATTGGTTGTTATTCCTCCACAAAGGTACTTTTCCCATAGTCAGGGAATGATCTTGTTTTTATGTAACTGGAGCAATTGTGAAAGGCATGGAATAAAGAAATGTAATAGAAAAAGTAGAAGCGGGAAAGGGATAGTGAAAAATGGTAAA
This sequence comes from Phoenix dactylifera, assembly GCF_009389715.1. Taxonomy (NCBI): domain Eukaryota; kingdom Viridiplantae; phylum Streptophyta; class Magnoliopsida; order Arecales; family Arecaceae; genus Phoenix; species Phoenix dactylifera. Next base: position 2,392 of record NW_024069739.1, read on the forward strand.
GATAGGAATAATCCATAGCAGAAATCACCACATAAGTCAGTTCTATGGGGGAGGACAGAATCGACTTATTACATGAAAAGGAGGGTATGCTGTGTTGACGGGAATAACTGTCCCAGAAAAAAGATGCAGAGGTTGGTGGAATAACCCACTGTCCCCCACTCTTATCTGGGTTAATCTCGCAAGAAAATGCAGCCTGCTAAAATAAGTATCCAAGACTCACCAGAAAATAGCCCTAACACTGAGCACCAAATTTGCAAGAAACTGTAAAACATCTATACTTATAACGGTAATATAATACATGAAAAATTGAAATAAATAAATTAACTAATTCTAAATCTATTGTAAATTTAAGCTTCATGTATATTAGTAAAAGCATCTAACCATAGTTGATTCAAGTGCTTCAGTCAATTATGAAGTAGATTGACTTGTTTATATCTATATGTAGAGGATTGTTATTCAAAAAATCGGGTACAGAGCAGTAAAAGGAACAAGTTGGTTTTCCATACTTGTCAGTGGCCAAAGTTAATTTGCAACTTCAAGTCAGTGAAAGGAAATAAACTAAAGGCCATAGGAGCAATGAATAGTCGAATATTAAAAAGAAAACATGCAAGAAGCTGGCATGATAAATTTGACCCTTTGCTAATTTAGAGGAAGGACAAGGACAAAGATCATCTTGCATGGCCAACTTGGTTGACCATTTATGTTGGTGGTTAACCATCATTGACCTTTGCTAAAGAGGTAAATAAAATCTATGTAACTCGCAATATCCGTAAAGTGATTTGAGCATAGATTTGCTGCACTTAATTATAACACTTGCAATAGTTGCATGCTGCCTAAAAAGACCCAACTAGTGACTCTGTTGTACAATGGCGCTGCAAACCAGGGCTGTTTTCATCAGGTCAAGAATTTTTTGAACTTCGGACTTGTGGGGTATTTGAATTATCAAGTTCAAGGTATCTTGGAGTGAGGGTTGTATCAAACAAAGATAAGGTAGAATTACCAAATTCATTTGGTAATTTTGTTTGGCTAAACTAAATTTGTGGAAACAAAATTTCTTTTAGCTGAGGAATATGATCACTGATTGTGAAGACATCCTTATATGGGTCTATGCGGCTGTGTGTTAGATCTGTACTATCATATAAGGTAACTATAGGTAGCTTCTTCCATTGCGCTTTTTGTATGGAGGTTACAAGGGTAAATATGGCTTATTAGCTCAATTCCATCAATTCCAGCTCATCAACTATAGCTACAATAGCAGGTCATCTGATTCTTTACTAGCTGGTTACAAACAAGTGTTCTGTCACGTTGATGGAAATGCAAAGTTTTACTGAATGTTACTCTCTCTCTCTCTCTTATGGAGATATTTTATGGTTCATTTAGAAATTCGCAAACAAGTTAATCATGGTTTTGGTTACAATTATAATTCTGATGCTAATATATCAGATCTAGAAAACTTAAGATATAGGATTGTATGTGTCATGGACGTACCTTAGCAATACCTTGCTACATTGTTTCATTTCTCTGATGAGATAATTTATTGTTTACATTAGATAAGTTCTATATTATTACATTGTGTCAAGGCTGCCCTTATCCCTTAGGCAAACATATGGAAAGAAATTGGCGATGAAGAGTTTTTGATATGAATACTTGAATGTGAAGTAGGTTTCTCTCTTGTGGGGGAAGGATTATTGTTCACAATTTTGCTTTTTAACATTGAACTTGCTGATAGAGACCTCGTTAATGACACTTTCTTTCTGGCTTTTGAGTGCAGAGCTACGATTCCATGAATTTTCCAGGCTAATTGTTATGATTTGAATTTCCAGGCTAATTGTTATGATTTGTGTTGAACTGTGTTATCATCATAAGCCAAAATTTCATCATTGTTATGTATTGTAGGTCTCCCGCTTGAAAGCCTTTTTTTTCAATTATTCATATTGCTATTTTGACCTGAATGCAGTGCAAGGTATGCATGCAGACCTTTATTTGTACCACATCAGAAGTGAAGTGCAGAGAACATGCTGAAGCAAAGCAATCCAAAATCCGATCTCTATCAGTGCTTTCCCCACCTTAAGAAGTAACAGCGAGCTATTAGGAAGAATCTTATCCAGTTAAATTACATTAGATATGGATATGTTTTATAATTTAACGGATGTAAACTTTATCCCCTGGACTATTTATGTGGAGTGCATCTTTATGTTGTAGTCCATTCTGTTGTCCTACGAACTATTGGAGAAAGCTGGCATCCTTCCTGTTGAACTCATTGCTTGTGTTCTGTTTCTTTCTCATGGCTTAAATTTTTTTGTGGATGCAGATTTTCCTGGAAATTTGTAGAAAAGGTGAGGAAAAAGAAAAAAGAAAACATGACACCGACGACTAACAAGGGTTTGTGAGGCAGTTTTTCCCTGAAATGATAACTTCGCCAATGCTTCCATGTGTCACGTCGCATAAATGACGTTAAAATATTTGTTTGAAATGTCAGTAACCTTGCATGCTCCGCTCAAGAAGGCTTGCCACGGTGAGCCGAAAGTGATGCTGGTTCCTCGTTTGGCTCGTCGCATAAGTTCCCATTTATTCTTTTAGCCTTTTCTGCAATAGAAAAAAAAAGTTCCATTCTTACGAAATTGAGTTTACTGGGGAAAATTGGTTTCCGGGCAGCAATTGCGCTGCATAGGCAGTATCAGTTCTAGGTTATCATTTTTTTGTTGTCTGGAAAGATCTACCTCTTAACTGCCTGCTTATTATTCCAATATAGGTTTCGATCCAGGTAGCCTGGCGATATCGAGAAACACAAGTGAGTTCTGAAAAGCTGCCGGCGATGCTTCCCATTGTTACGTTCTGAGCCAAAAACAATGAGGGCTGAAAGCTGCATCGCAGTGCCCTCATATCTGCCGACATTAGGACGGTGCTGCAGCTGTTTGTAAAGCTGGCCATAATCACCTATATTAAGGATTTCTCATCGGAAAGGCTGTCATTTCCTAAGCCAAAACCAGCGAGAGCTGAAATTTGCATCACGATTCCTCGGGCAGTGCTGCATGTCTCTAAGCCTGCTGTATATCATATAAATTACCATACAGATATACATCCAAGCCACTTGCGTTGTTACTACATGTTTCTAAAGATATTTGGAGGTGCCTTCCGACCGTATGCGTTCTGAGCTTACCGTGATTTGCTCCCGCTGAGAGACGGTGGAATCTATCATGTCCTCTTTTTTTGGCTACATTGTCATGTCCTCTTTCAGTTGGAAACACGGTGCGGGTACGGAGATGGCTACAATTTTTCAGAAGATGCTCTATTGCAAACGACCCAGTTGATACCTTCATAGAGTACCTGAGGAGCAGTTCTAGTAGGCTGCCCTTCAGATTTGTTACACTTACAATTATCTATATTGTCTATCATATCGAGTTGGCCAGAAAATACCTAAACTTTTTGAAAAAGCAGTTCGGTCGGCAAGGTTCATTTTGGAAAGGGCTCGAATGTAGGATGCTGAGATTATCCATTCGGGTCCTTCTGGAAAATTCTTGATAACTCAAGACATTTGGGACGCTATCTTAGCTCTTGCGGTAGAACCCACTGAAGTTTTGTCAAGGCCAACTTTGATGAAGATATGATGGATGGTGGTAGCAGAGATGGAACAACTTTGTAATCAGAAGCTCGGACTCTAGACTCATAGTTGGTTGTAGCCCAATTTTCGAGGCCTCAATTCTAAGAGAGGAGCGAAGGGTCACTTGGGTTGGCTTTAGCATTTAGAGAGCTTTTTTCATTCTGATTAGGGCAATTCTATAATAATTGGCTGGATCTAGGGTGGTCTAAGAAATATTCACCTCTGCTTCAAAAATATTTGGAGTTTGATAGAAGGATGCATTCCTCTTGCAGCAAGATACATCTCTTGGAAGATGAATGAAGTTGTAGGTTAGATAGGTTCATTCATGCCTGACCAATTTGATGGGGTGCTTTGGACTGATATGATGCTTGATTGCTCTTCGAGACTTATAGCACTCCGGACAACTTTGGATGTGTTTATGCTAGAATAATGTTAAACACCCGTCTTAGCCAATAATAATTGGCATCAAAAGAAGATACATCAAGCATGGCACCAGGTTGGGTTTTGTATAAAGAGTTGAGTTTAAAATTATCATCTCTTGAGCAAAATGTTATAGGGAAACATAACAAAGCCAATTTATCTCCAAGCAAACCAACAAGAGGTCCACGCCTTCGCGAATTTTAGCTCCACAAGAACAGACAAATGCCAATTTGACCTCATGCTAGATGACCTTGATCAAAATTTAAACAGCCATAATAGAAGGATCTTGTGCTTGCACAAACATCTACATGTTCTAAAACTATTCAGGAAAGAATCGAATCGGGACCAAGGACACAGTTAAACATTCATGCACGCAAATATTGCTCAGAAAGGGGTACAGTATACACAACTGTCCACTGTTGTTTGATTAGCACTACAAGGCAGCAAACTTGTATAAAACCAAGTACCCCGATCAATGGACATACATTGCATAATTCACAACATACGTCAATCCCAACTTCCAAGAGCCAACATTACTGTGTGCGAGGCCTGCTATTTTTCTGCAGCTCTCACTTGAAGGAAATATGGATGTGCCTGCAATCATAAAGAAAAAAAGGAAAAGAAAACAAGATTAGGACATAAAAACAAAATCATACAAGAACTTAGATAAATTACAACATTTGTTATTTGATGAGACTCAACAAACATAGCAAGACAAGTCCATTGCGATTATGAATGAGATTGCAAAATATACCTATGCTATTAATTTCCCTAATTCTTTAGGGCCTGCTTCAACAGAACTTCGTTGCATGGCCATTTACAGGCAACTTGAGCTATTGCACTTGTTTGTCCATTAAGGCACTCTTGACATCAAATGAATCACATATTCAAATAAAACTGTGTAAGGCCGTGAAAGTGCCTTGGCATATGAGCGAGGGCTAATATCACCCCATTAGCACCCTCAAAAGGGTCATTAAAGGGTTATTGCCTAATTATGATCCTGACAATCCAGGATCCTAAGAGGGACAAAATGGGATGGAACTAACTTTGGCAACTTTTTGTACAAAGTGGTTGCCCCAAGAATTGAACCTATGCCATTGTTCTTGTCAGCCCAAGCTTTTTACCTTTGCACCAAGCAATGGCTCCTATCATCACCCTCAAAAGGAAAACTCATCCCACATCCACGTAGCCAGCATGGCATGAATCATGCAAAATACCGTGATCCATTTATTCATGTTAATCATTTATGTCGATGGACCTCAAGTTTGATCCATCTGGGCAATAAAAAGAATGCATCTGATTTGACCCTGAGACACAACCCATCTAATGCTTGTTTGAACATACCATAATCAGTAGATAAATGTTAGATAGGGAACCAATAAATCATATTCTTAAATTAAATGAAAACAAATAAATCAAATTCTTAAATTGAATAAGTCTTCAGGTCTGCAGGTAAATTGGTCCAAGAGACCAGGAGCAATACTAACCGAACAACCTTATCTATCAAATTTCTCAGAAGTGACTAACATACCTCCCAGGCTCCCACCAGATTTCACTCATAAGTCAAATCATAACAGCTTAAACTCTTGCTAATTACATGTATAGTCCCACCTACTTATCTTCCAAATCAAAATTAGGCATATCTTTGTTTTCATGAACTTATAGACACTTCATAAAGAATATAGCAGTCATAGAATACTGACAGGGGTTACAGATAGAATTGCTTAACTATTTAATGAGTCAACGAGCAATTAGTATGTCAAATAAAATGCCCTGCGAGATATAAAAAGAGATAAGCTGTCTATATGGATTGTCCATGACAAATGTTCACAAAATCAATATGTAACTAAATACTAAATTACGAGTAAAATAGCATAACAACAAGCGAAATACAACTAAGTTTCAAACTGCAAAAAATAAAATGGCATAACCACATGTAAGAGAAAAAGTTGAATTACCATAGCTTCCCGGGCTGCAAGCCTATCCAGGTGATCATAGCGAAGAAGCTTATCAAGAAAATCAATTGCCTGCACAGCATGCATCCAAAATGTCATGAAAGAAAATTTTTATGATAAGAAGTAAAAGTGCTAATAGAGAACCTCCGGAGAAACTAGATGCTGGTTGTCTGCATTAATAAATTTAGACCAAGGTTTTCTGCTGTGCCTGCAGAATGGAAAGTAAGGTTGAATAATGTGCAGACAAGACTTTAACCTTTGCCAAAATATTACGGACCACTTTGCATTTAAACTTAAAAACAATTATTTAACTCAAAAACTTGTTTATGTAAATGATGTAAGAAAAAAGAACATGAGATATACCTGCCAACAAGAGCTTCAAGTTGTGGGTCAAGCTCTAAGCGATATTTGTTCAAATAAGCATTTAATTCATCTGTTCCAAGAACCTGGGGGGGAAAGCATCAGGCAACATTAAAAGTCATGCTTGTTCCCTACAGATGCAGCATCCTAGGGATATTTCCATTTAGATAGACCCATTTAGAATGAATCTATTTAGAAAAGAAAAATAATTCGTAGAAGAAAGTAATAAATCTGTAGTAGTATATGACATTGTTAACAATTTCTCTAAAGCAGCATCCTTTATGCTTCCTATTCTTTATTTTTTCTGGACAGCAAAGTTTTCTAAATACCAAGGCCTCAAATTTTGATACATCTATGTCAACGAACTCCATGGAACTATGGGTATAGAACCAACAGATTAGACTCCAGTTGCTAATCCTACAACAGAATAGGCACCAAATGAAATAAACCCTTCGTAGTTCCATTTAACCACACTCATGTTTTAACAAAGTTAAAATAGGAATTAAAAAAAAAGAAGTTAATCAATATAAATGATCATCAGCTATTAAAAGCTAGGCATATTTCCCATCATACTTTAATTGGTAAGCAAGCAATTGAGAAATCAATGATATGAATGTCTAAAGCATGATAGTACATAAAAGCAAACAGGTAATAATTCAGAGGGCATTTCAGCTAATCATCCCACTGAAACAAGCAGCAACTTCAGGATTATATTACCTTAGCAATCTTGACAAGCTGATCGTGGTTGTCATGGCCATAAAAGAAGGGTTCCTTGCGAAAAATCTGCAGTCAACCGCTGATAATATAAGTTCATAATAAAAAGGTAATAGGAAAATCACCAATGAGCAATGAAGAACAACTATAAATCTATAATGGCAATAAAAATAAATTAAGCATTGCAAGAAAATTGAATTTTAAACTTCAATAAGACAAGACACATACCATTCCAGCAAACATGCATCCAAGGCTCCACATGTCCAAGGCGTAGTCATAATCTTGTAAATCAACAAGGGTTCAGGTCCCTTGAAATATCTGGGTCACCAAGAAACGCAGCATTAACTCAATGATAGAGAATAAAAAGGAATGCAGGAGAAAGAAGGGGGAGAAGGAGGAATGTAGAATCCACCAAAACAGCTAATTATAAGAAAACAAAAGTAGTCACCTGGATCAGTGGACATATTACAGAGTATTACCTAAAACCCTACTTGAAATAAGTGATTCCTAGACCTTGATTGACACCCCAAATTAACCCAAACTAATTAGGCATAACTCAAAAGAACAAAACAAATCCAATAAACTCTAAAAGATCAGAAATGCAAGTTGGCTTGACCACAACTAATATGTGATGGAAGAGCATTTTCTAATGATATTTACCAACTTTGTGATTCGTTTAATAACATCTTTTATTCCAAATTTGGTCTTTGTTCTCTGGAGTCCTTGATGGTTGTCATGTGCTTGGGTGCTTTCGTCTGGGCATCTTAGCTGATTTGTCCTGCATTAGTTGCTTCAATTGCCCCAGTAACTTTTTTGGTTATCTGTCTTTAGCTAGATGGCGTGTTCATACTTCATAGGGACATTTTTGCAATAAAAAAAGTCTAAAATATTCCCTGCGGCATCAGCAACTTTCACTTTTCTTTTGCATGGTGCTCTAGGACGTTGTTGTTAAAATCTTACAATTCATGGTATGATCTTACGATCCTGATCAAAATGTCCCTAAACGATCTAGGTCTCATCTCTAGATCAGGGTCATTTAGGAACGTAGGATCTAGATTTGTATTATGAACTATATTGTCCCTTGGCCATTAGATCCAACTTGATTATCTACTCAGTTTTTTAATCATGGGAGTTTTAAACTACTTATCACACTGGTTACGTCTTGAGTAGTAGAATTCGCAATCTTTCTATGGAGTTTGTGGAGTTAGAAGTACAAGGATAATTGAATTGACAGGTATTATACAAATATCTTGAATAAGTGAACATAACACTTGCTTCATCAGGCATGCCGCATATGGGCGTATGTTGGTAGAAAGTAGAATTCTAATATGTATGCCTCCTCTGTTCTCCATTCATCTACTCTATATATGTCTCATATTTCAAATTATATATTTCCAAAAAAAGAGAAAGAAAATCAGAAAAAATCTAACAATCTGCAAGCCAATCCATGATCCCAATCTTAACAACATTGTATCCCAATCTTAACAACATTGCCTAAGGAAAGTAGGTAAAGAGGAAGAAGACAAATAAAATGGGATCAAACAGACATCTGCTGAGGCTTGAGTCCAGCTTACTCAAGCTCATTTGGGTTTCCGAAAGTTCGGACAATGATGAAGACACATTCTCAGACTGGACGATAGTGGATGGAGAGGGAAAGAAGAGATGACAATAAGGGAAGAGATTTTGAGGCTGGGAAGGAGGATAGTTGTGGCAGCAGTAAGGACCATGCTGGTGGGCTTGAGAAGAGGGGGTTTGGGAGTAAGATTTGTTAGGGCCTCGCGGAGGAGGAAGGGGGAGAGTTATGGGCTCTAAGGAAGCTGAGCATGATTAGACAGGGAATGGAAGGGAATGGTTAGGTTTCAAAAGCAATGGTTAGGGTGTCAAAAGGAAACAGAGAGTAAGGAATGGAAGGAACGAGAAAAAATAAATGAGTTTACACTTTAGCCTCTGCTTCAACTGGTAGTACAATGTCAGTGCTGGATCTGGATCTAATGCATAAGATGTTTATTGCATATGCTTATTTACTAGCATTCACCTAAGCCACCAAAATAGGAACTAAAGAATACCATATATTCTCATTATTATAAAACATGCTGTTAATATATAGATACAAGTAACTCGAAGGCTATCTTTCTCGTAAGGACATGCTCTCTGATACCTTTTTTGCATCCACCAATGATGATGATTATTATGACGACGAACAACAACAACAATAACAACAACAACAATAATGAGGCTGATGAATTGTTAACTACGTATTAATTTATCAAACAAAGTAATGTCAATACTGGAATTGCTGGTAAAAGTCCTTATGGAATATAGCATTGAGAGGTTATGCAATTATGAAATAACAGAAGCTATAGCCATCACAGCATGAAGCATAAGCAGCATCAAACTGTGGGTTGGAGGAAAAACAAATCAAAATCCACATTAACCTTGAAGCAACACGAACATTGTATTCCTTGCCAGGATGGTAAAACTCAGCAGTCCCCAGTCTATCAAACGGAGTTTTCGAAGCTCATGATCAATCATGACATTGTGAGGCTTGACATCTCGATGCATAATTCCTTGAGAATGGCCAGTAATCTAGTGCCTGTGACCACAGAAGAGCACCAAGGTGACATCTAGCAATTTACAAATTTTATGATCATTTTAATATTTATTTTAAATAAATGAAAATAAAATTATTACTGCAGCCAACAAATAGTGATGATATGCCAGTTAAAATCGCTTATACATGCTTGAGGCATAAATTCTGAGTGATCAAATGGAAAAGTTAACTACACTGACGGTAGAAGCAAAAATAACCGCAAACCATTTCATGTTAAGTAGACTCTAGATGATATGGTAGACGAAAAGGAAAGAGCACCAATGTTAAAATTCTTTTAGGAATTCATGCTGACAAGTCAATACTTTGCATGTGGGCAATACTTTTTGATGGAAAACAAAGTAGTCCTGGCATTCATGTTGAAGGAATCAGAACCATATCAAAATGGAGACAGCAAATTGACCTCCAGATCATATAGAGTGACATCGCAATTGCAGTTACAATTGCAGCTAAGGATATACATAAAAGTACTTATGTATCAGTAATAATAGTTTCATGTTGCATGTTATGAATTTTCAAATTCTCGGTTACATTTTAGCACAGATTCAAACAGATGAACGTGATCTGCATAAGCAAGATACTAAGGAAAAGATGCAGAGAAGTGGACCAGGAAAAACCTTGAGAAGCTCATAAATGTAGTAGCGGATGTCATAATCAGTCAGTGTGGGGTACAACACTTTAAAATCTGTGCTGTTTACATATTCAAATATCAAGCTAGGAGTTTTTGAGTGCCGATCTCTGACAATGTCAAGCAGCTTGACAATATTTGGACCCCCACAAAGGTTCTGAAGTATTTTAATCTCCCTCTGTATCTGCAAAAGTAGCAATATAGAGATTATACATGTGCCATAACTGCAAAATGATAAGTCAATGCAACTAAGATGTAAAATAGCCAAAAATTCTTCATTATTTTGGAACAAGGATAGCTAGTAATCTTAAAAGATACTAATTTAATTCAAGAGGAATGAAAAGCAAGGCAAACAAACCACTGGTTGACAAATCAGGAATATAATTATTACAAACCAGTCATCTAAACATGCTCAACTTATAGACCAGTCTAAATTGTTTGTTATATGGCCGCTTCTCAACAATAAACAGCACATTTTACTAAAATATGATTTACTTTCAATTTCATTAGTTGGAGTTGATAGCTCTAGATTTTCTTTAGAAAAAGAAGGATGACTAGGCAATGGAAGAGATCCTGTGTCTCCTATGCAGTGAAGAGTCATTTTCAGTATTTTATGCCTTCGAGATATGAAATGAACCAGGTCAACATCATAAGGTATCACAAGTGCATTGGTTTTGACCAATGTGAGCACCGCTTAAGAAAATTCATTTAAGCTATATTCAAGAATACAGGAGATGTATTTGAATGATCTGCAATCACTGGATAAGGTCTTCATTGATTAATTAGTTTTGTTACCTTTGGCTCCTTACACGGGGGCCCATTGCTTGGAGCAATGGTAAAGGCTTGGACTGACAAGTGCATTGGTATAGGTTCGTGTCCTGGGGCAGCCACCATGTGTTAAAAAAAGCTAAAGATTTAGTCTGTCCCCAATTCGCCCCTCTCAGAACCCTGGCTTGTCCGGAACATAACTGAGTCATGGCCATTTTCTTTTTGGCTACTTACATGGTTTTGCAGAAGTATATAAATCAAGCCAACTAAACAAAGGATATGCTGACCCATCAGAACAATGCCATGACATAATGGGTTTCTAAAGGGTGAAGTTCATTTTGGTAGGTTGTCGTCTGAGATTCCCAGTAATGATCAGATTTTTATAGTAAATTGCACAGAATATAAGACTTACAATAACATAATCTAGCCTACAAACATCACAAATATTTTAGATATCAAATCTAACTTTTGATAACAACTGCAAAGTTCTAAAACCTCTCCTGCTTTTTATCTTTGCTATAGATCCTCCACAGGTACATATAAAAGATTTTCCAAACTTGCCAATCAGCAAGCTAGCTTACATAATACCAACACTACTCAAAATTTATAGGAAAAGAAAAAAAAAAGCATACTTGTAGTAGCACGAGGCCATCAACTCCTATCTTACCTGAAATGTTCACTTTTCCAAGGTATTTGAATTTGGTTTTGATTGATATATTGACCTGGCCTTAGGCCTATACTATGTCCTGTTTCATTTCAGGAACCACTATGTTCTACCAAAACTAGATAATGATAGGATGGGGTAAGAGTTGTTCCTTTGAAAATTTGAAATTAGTGACAAGTTGAGCTCTCAAAATGATCACCTTGGGTTGAACATGGATTGCCCTTTCCTGATTGACCTTATCGAAAGGATGGAGGAGAAGAAAAAGCTTTATCCCACTGGCTCTCCTGTCCCCCAGCAACTCCCACAAAGGCTGAAGAAGACTCCTACTGACTAGCTAGTTGCTCAAGGAAAGTTGAGTTGACAAGATGGCCTGATATGTTCTGATAGATCGAAGAGTAGGAATGGATAGAGAAGAGGGAATCTTTCAAAAATAGGGGAAATCCCCTATTTCTATCTATTGATGAGACAAGATATCTATCTATTCTGGATCCATCAGAAAGAAATCGATATGTATCTGATGGAGTCTACATCGTATGTAGAGCGCCCAAGCGCTTTTTTGGCCAGCTCAGTTCTCTTATCCATCGGTCCAATGCACTGGGCTCATCTCATGGAGGGAAAAAGAAAATGTAGTTGTGTTGTTGTTGTTCGCCGCCTCGACGCATTCCCCGGCATCGTCCCACACAGAAAGAAAGAGCGCGAGCCCCGGCCCGACCAGTAGGTGATGAGAACCAGAGGGACAATTTATGTGTTTGTTTAATGTGATATACTAATCAATATTAGCAAACTCCATTGATCCTTGCTTTCCAGTTCCCATATAGAAAGATTGATAGTGACCTTTTTCACTTATAATCCTACACATAAAAGCACAAATACGACCTGAACAAAGAAGGAAAATTCGCTGAAGGTATATAGAAAAAGGTTGTAGTCTTCCAAAATGGCTAGAAATGTCCTTCCTCAGCCAAAAAAATAAAAAGAGATACCAAATAGTTAACTTGCTGTTCATTGCACAAGTTTTACACCAGCTTTGATTTATGGATTTGAGCCCCTCCCCCACTGCAAAACCTACCAAGACACAAAAAGGAAAGAACGGGGGGTGGGGATGGGGGGATTCGATTACCATGTTCCTATGAGGTTGAACAAGATGGCAGATTTGCTATATCCAATGGACCTAGTTTGAATCAATTTTAGACTCTTGCTTGTTGGTAAAAAGAATCTCGACACTTCTGTTAACTACACTGAATATTTTCTGCATCCAAATGGGCAAAACATAGACTGAGGGGTCTTTTGTGTGGAAATTGGTTCATGACAGCAAATACTATGACCGTTGCAGTCGCACATCCAAGGTACATAAGAGGAAAGAGAGTTGCAATAAATAAATGGTCTTCTCCCTTGTAATTTCCTCACTAAGTTGCAACTTTTCTGGCACATTCAAAGGCATCTAATTCACATATAAAAGTATCAGAATTTAAGCAAAGTGAAATAAGATGCAATCAACATATTCATAGCAATTAACCATCCAATCAACTGGTTATAACATTCCTATAATCCAGATCTTCTCATCTAAGTGGGTAAAAGCAGAACAAGGGGCAGGTTGACACAGCACGACTATAAGGATGCAGCACCAAGAAAAAGCCTATTCTAATGAATATGACATAGAATCCTATAAAGAGAAGGTTTTTGAATCCTAGTGACCCTTAATTTGGGAGAAAGAATGATTACTCCTAGCCCATATAATAAGTTGTCAATTTATTCGATTATCAAAACCATTATACTTTATACACATACATTCCATACTTCTCCAACATTTAGCTAAATCTTATATTGTATTAAAATCATGTTGATATAGCATGGCTTCTCATTTAGTTACTCAATTTGAAAGAATAATATATATGACTTTGTTTTCTTATCATAATTTGCCATTGATGCTAAGTTCTACTCATTGAGTATTTGACTCTACAATATGGAGGAAGCAGAGATACTTCAAATCAGATACTGTGTCCATATTGAATAGGTATCAGATACTGATACTCATCGGATACTTCCCAAATATGTATCCATACTTGTGTAAAATATTGTATTTATTTTAAATTAAAAAAAAAACTCTAGATACTTTTAAGATGCACTCAAGATGCTCCCCCAATACCTACAAAAATGAGAGGAAGGGTGTTCTCTCTTTTATTGATGTTAATCTTTTACAGGTGAATGGTCAACTCTATAGTCTATGATGTTAATTTTTAAATATGAAGTATGGATCGGGGTCAGATTTGAATGATGACTTAATGATGAGCTAGTAAAAGTTGATAATATCATGTGAAATATGGACTGCATTATTTTGATAGCCTAGTATGCTTTAGGAATATTTTTTATAAACATACAGAAGTATATATCCTTGTTTATGTATGCATGTTGAATGAATAAATACAATATTCTTATTGACATGTCCTAGCCGTATCACGTCCTATGTTTTCAAGGTTTGCCATATCTTTGTATCCAAATCATATCATGTTCATATCCCATACCCGTGTCCGTGCTTCCTTAGTCAGTAGTCAATATCACCATCCATGTCATACAAATTATAATCCAGCCCTTACAACTAATATATTTCTCATAGTTAATCAAAATAAAACAGTGAAAATAGGAATGGACAGAAATATGATAGGTTTGCTGGAACTCAAAATTTATCATTTATCAGTACCTTCTTCTTCTTGACAGGCTTGAGTATCTTGATTACACAACGTTCATTATTGGACACATTTATGCCCTCAAAGACTTCGCTGTATTTCCCTCTTCCAACCTTCCGAACGACCTCGTAATCATCCTGATCACTGAATGAAAAGAACATTGAATAATTTGTCAAATGTTATTATGACCTTTTACCAGTAGTAGTAAAAGGAATCATTTGACTAATATCTTGCAGCATTGTGCCATATTAGTTTTCCTTTACTCCATTTGTTGAGAAAGCCACAGCTGTTATCTGTGATGCCATCTTCTGGCGGTTAGAAAGGTAAACAGATTAAAAGGCTAAAATTAAAAAAAGGGGGCAAATTTACAAACAAATGCAGACAAAATTCTTAAAAAACTGAAGCTTCCATGTGCTGTCTCTTACTTTAGTCAATGAGTACAGAAATTGCTTTAGAGATACTAACTCTGTCAAGTCAATAGATAAAGATCTCATCAGAACTTCTCACCAATAGTCACGTCACAACTTCCTCAACAAATCTTCAAGAAAAGAACTTTACAGGAACAATAGTATTCTCACAGCTCGAGAAATAATAAATGTTAATGCTCTAATGATCTCTCCATTCGTTGGTGCCTTTGAGTTGCATAACCTCAAGAAGGTAAGACAGATTGTTTGCAAACTAGCTTAAACTAAGATCATATTTCTCCTCATTGGAGTCACGAATGTTCATTTCAACTTGCTAAGGTGTTCTTTAGCGATCCCCATTCCTCAGTTCAACTTCCATCTAGGTTTTCCTTAATATTATACTTGTGTTTGAGGCACTTCAACACATTCAATGTCCTCAGCAGGAAAACTACTTTCACTCTTTTTTTATGTGACTGGTATCAAAAGGAATTTTCTGCAGCACGCTCTACTTGTTCTAGCATGAAAATATGCTTTTGTATTGTATAATATTGCTCGAAGTGGCATCTTGAGAAAAGCATAATGATTACATGACCAGTGTCAAATCATGTCATTTATAATTGGTACATTAAAGATGAATTCAGTTAAAGATATGCCATACTGTACCGAAACGGATGGTATAGAGCGCAGTGTACTGTACCGGTACGCCTAGTACAAAAATAGGGGGCATACCGACAATCTATATGCCGAACCAGCCCCGTACTAGGCGTACCAACATAGCAATAAGATGGCCTCGATACGAAGCCCGGTACCAAGACGACATACCTTGATTCTGTTCAATATATGAAATCTTGCCTTTTTTACCCTCTTAAAGTTAAGGAGAGAATTGGTAAAGTGCTTCATACTTATGCGCTTAAACAACATAATCATCACACGAGCTCTCCTTTCTACCAACCGATTTTTAAAATTTCAAATCAGGCCCAGCCCCTTCCCAAATTTGCCTGGAGAAGAATTTGAAGTAGTTTAAATTACATTAACATGATAACTTATACTAGAAGTTCCCAAACTTTGATGCATCATAATTTGATTTGAAAAGGCAATATTATCTAGATCGAATATGTCTTTATAACTATGGTGGGGCTAAAGCCATAGTCATAAAAGCCACTTTCGAAGACTTATGATAAGATAAGAAGGGAGCTTTGATAAATATCGACCTAAAGGGATTCTATAGCAAGTTTCTACGGAATTCTACATCTATATTCAGAAAAAAGGTAGTAATAAAGTTGATCAATGGAAGTGACAATGTTACACTAGTGTAGGGAATACAACTACTGCTGCATGAATAGTAACCTAACTATCCATTGAAGTAGTAAATTGTTGAGTAACAAACTCTAAAAAGAGTATAAGGGTTCAGCATTCAGAGCTGCATTACTATGAGCAAAGAGTCATAGTATTCGGATCGTCGCTTTTCGAAACATCTTGAACCACATTTCCAAATTATCATGTCCAGGGAATAAAAGCAAGAACGTGGACTAGCTTAAGAGCCCTTATCAGGCAAAGGAGGTTAAAGCATGAATTCAACTAGTGATGTGGAAGGAAATGTAAATTATCTTTTATGAAGTGCAAATTAGAGATCACGCTTTATTACACAGACAAAGGGCTCAGAGTAAGTGGCTCTGAAAGTACACTCTACAGCAGAAGGTATATGATAAACTATTAAGGGAGAAGATAGATTACTTTCCAGCTTCAAAACACGTTCTACTTTTTTCTCATTAAAGCACTTTTTGAGATCCAAAACCCTCTCTAGGCATGGCATTTGTAAGTGATCATCTTTTGGCCTCCTCTGCAATTATGTTTTTTTAAAATTTTCTTCAAGCTTTTCTATCATTTTTTTAGCATCATTGTGTAGGTCCAAAAAACTCCAAACTAGAGAGATTCAATATAATTAATTAGCCCTCTTTACTTTGTTTTGACGAAATAGCCAAAGCATAGTCTATGGTCTTTTTTACTCCTTTTGGAAGTTTGTACTTCAGTCCTTCTGATTTCCAGAAAATTCATACAGCATACAACTTATCCTCTAAGCTTCATGTCCACTCATTAGATTGCCCGTCTTTTAATAAGTCTTGATTCTTTCACATTTGACCTCAAATTGACCCAAAAACTTCTTTAAAAAAAAAAAGCTATTACCATCCAGACTATTTGAATTGAATGTACCAGAAAATGATGCAAGATGAAGAACATCAAACGATGCAAGATATTGCTTATTAGTTCAAAGAGGTTGAAAAATTCTAAAGCACAAGCTCAGTGGCTGCCAAACAAATGTTACGACAAGAAACTGCTTGCTCCACAAGTCAACTTTGCTATCCAGGAATTCAGAGACCATATAAACAGAATTAGTCGCTAAAACATGTGTACTACAAAGCAGCCAATACTCACCAAATCAAGAAACTGGATTATTTAAATCTCATTGTTTTCCAGAAAGAAAAGAAACTTATGTCAATCCATTAAATGTTATCAGAAACCAACATACATATCAACAAACATACAAAAAGCATAGAGTTACAATTTCAGCTGATGTATCTTAGATCAATAAAAAACCAGAAAAATCAGCACTCGCTACAAGATAGAGCTAAAAATAAATTCAAAAGATAAAACTTCATAAATAACAATTCTCAGTATTAGATCCGTCAAGCATGAATTAGAGCCACAAGAACCAAGAAAGAAACGGCGAAAAATGAGGACTAGAGCAAAATTAGGGTTCCGATGCTCTCTTACCCCCACTGAACGGTGAGAGACTCGTAGTCCCAGTACTCCTTCGGGCGGTGGACGTTGACGTCGGCGTAGACCCGAGCCTTGGACATGGGGGCGGCAGCGGAGACTTCCAGGATCCCGAGGTTTCCGCTGGCGTTCGTGATCAAACGGCCAGGGAGAACGTTCCTATCGTTGTCAAGCGGCAGCGGCAGCGGCGGCGGAGGCGGACGAGGAGGAGAGCCCACCGGCGGAGAGGGAAGAACCAAGAGCACGGCCGCTAGCACGAAGCCGACGAGGAAGAGGCGAATAGAGGCATCTTTTTTTTTTTGGTACAAGATTAGAGGCATCTTTCATTCATTCGTTCGTTCCTCACTACTCCAAAGAGATTAGGGTTTCGATTCGTATCTCTCCGATCCAGCTCTCGTCTCCTTTGCTTTCGTTTTTGGGAGGATGGGCAAAGGAATAGGGGTTACGTTGGAGAGCGACAGACGAGGGTTCCTTCCCACTACGGCTTTCCAATGCGTAAAGATATAACCCCAGTCTGCCCCGGTTTCGCCTTTTTGGGGGGTTTATGAAGACGCAGAAAGTTTCATTCCTTCCAAAAGGTGCCATTATCTATTAACATCGTATTAAATATTTACAATAATCATTATAACTAGTATTCGATATTTCAAAAGAAATTAATATAAGAATAATAACTAATATTATGATCATTGGAACAGTATTATAATAGAAAATAATGAATAATAATACCGCTAAATAAAAGTATTATTTTCTAAAATATTAAATTATTTAATAAAATCGTTATTTTCTCATGTGCCAATTTTTTTTGAGCAATAATTGATAAAAGTTTTGGATTTATAAAAAAAATTAGATAAATGGATGGTAATCTAATTAGCTGCTTTTATTCATGTTATATAACAACTATCGTTATGCTAAAACGACCACTATTTTATTCTATAGTATTGTTTTAGTTGATAAAAATCTATAAGTGCTGATTTTTTAGTATAGAAAATTCAAACTTATCCAAGTTTTATCCATGAAATAACATAACTTAAACAAACAAGAAATAAGTTGTTTCAATGAAACTACCATGTAATCAAATGGAGCCTACGGTTGTTGGTAGTATGTTTGCTATTTTTAGACAAATGTTAGAATATAACAAAAAAGTATAACCTCAAAAACCTACTCGGTAAGATCACAACAAACAAAGCCTAAGGTTATTTTCAATATAAGTAAAGATAGCTAAAATGCTTTCTATCTCTAGCATAGTGATAGCATGTAGTACAAATGTCTCGAATGAGATATTTAATAATCGATTTTGCAAAGAAAAAGTTTTTTCCAGCATGAAAATTATTTAAAGATTTGTAGGTCTAATTCTAGGACCAAGAAGACAGCCTAAACATTATATATCGAATATTTAAAGTATATGTTGTATAGAGTATCAGATATTCAGTAAATATATATCATTCATCTCAAAGTTAGAACCAAGAACAAAATTGTCCATAAATTCTTACATATGTATTGTTTTGTAAAAAGAATTAATTTATTATTTTTTAAAGAAACAATACATAGGTGATTATTCTTTTGCAAGAATCACTTTAACCCAATTAAAAGCATAAAATAGGACTACATCCTGCATGTGTAACCCTACAATTTACAACAGAGCATTATCCACCTTTTTTTCTCCCTTCAGGTAATCACAACACCCGCAAAGACCTACAACCTGGCCATGTAGGCTGCTTCATCCCTGGACTGATCATGTTGGCCCAAGGAATGGCATCCACGCCAGGGTCTTACTCTTATTGTTGCTGGAAATTGGACCCAGGGGCGACTGTCGGCCGGAAGGGGGAGGCTCCGCCGCCTGAGTGGCGAGTGACGGTCCGTCGGCGGGTGGCGTCTTCCTGGAGACCTGCAAGAAGCCGGTGCCGGGCTCTCCGGCGCCGGCCCTCCGATGCTTTTGTCAGCACAGGGGCAATATGTGGGAAAAATGGACCGAGAGAGAGAGAGAGAGCCCCTCCTTGAGTGGAGAAATACTCCTTTTATAGGGAGAGCTAGTTCACCTGTGATGTGACAGAGTCTGTCGTACGATCAATCTTTTAATGCCCGATCATGTAGGTCAATGCCATCATCGCAGGAGATTAGGCCGGAGCCCAAGTCGTCATGGAGCCATGCCGTCATTTATGGGCATGTGAGTTTGCCGTGAAAGGCTTGGTGTCCGTAAGCGATGGAAGCCATACGCCTTAATTGTTGAGTAAGCTGAGGGCCTGCGAACGCCATGCGCTTTGATTGTTGAGTAAACCGGGAGTCTGCACGACTCATATACGTCGGCTGTTGGTGAAGTCAACACGTAATCTCCCGACTAAGCTGCGGGAGGACGTGGTCTCAGGATATGGTTTGGGCGTTCTTGGGTTGGCCAGACTAAGTATTGCTAGGTCGGACCCCGCCCAGGGGGTCCGCTCGGCTGGCTCCTCCTCGGAGGAATGCGCTCGGCTGGCTCCTGCTTGGAGGAATGCGCTCGGCCGGTTCCCGCGCAGGGGCTTGCTTGGCCGGCCCTCAGCCTGCTCGGCCGGCCCCTGCTCGGCGGAACGGGCTCGGCCGAGGATGCGGCAACACTTTTCCCCCAACACTACTCCCTGACTTCCGAGCTCGAGCTACTCGGGAGTTCGAGCGCGGAAAGTAGTTTTGGCCGTGTTAATGTAGCTTAGGGGGATTTTCGAATTTCCGCGCGTTCTAAGGCGCTAATAATGGGCAGTCGCTTTGTCAGCCCCTTTTCGCTTTTCGAAGCGTCCTCGCGTCGTGGGCTCAAGACGAGACCATACGATCCGACGCGACGCTCCCGTACTCGAGGTGCCGGTTCGGGTTGAATGCGGCATCTTAATTACTAGGATTGACACGTGTCATGATCTGGTCGGTGAGCAGCGCTCCGTCCCGCGGATCCGGGCCGTTGGAGGGGTGTATATATAAGTCTTCCTTGGGCCACCTCCTGCCTCCTTTCTTC
This sequence comes from Phoenix dactylifera, assembly GCF_009389715.1. Lineage (NCBI taxonomy): Eukaryota > Viridiplantae > Streptophyta > Magnoliopsida > Arecales > Arecaceae > Phoenix > Phoenix dactylifera. The sequence continues at coordinate 22,944 of NW_024069739.1, forward strand.
TTCTTCCTACTTTCTTCTCAGTCTGGAGTAACCGATTTCCGGCGAACTTCTGACAGGTTCCCTTCTTTTTTTCTTTTTTGTCCGGAGTCTCCCTTCTTCCTCTCCTTTCCGATGGGTTCTGGTCCGAATGACATTGCGTCCGTCATGAGCGAGGTAGAGGTTGAGATGGTCGAGGAGTGGTTTTTTCCTCTGCACGGGTTCCGTTTGGAACCCGCCGGGTTGGGGGACCGTGTTATGAATCCCCCGGTAGGCCGGATCGGAGTGTATTTGGAGGCACTCTGGGCCGGCCTACGGTTCCCGCTTCATGGGTTTGTGAACGAGCTGCTCGTGGAGTACCAGTTAGTCCCGGCGCAGCTCGCTCCAAACGCATGGAGGACCATCATCGGGTTCCTGTCGCTATGTCTGGCGTACGGGATCCCGTCCTCTGTGAACGTCTTCCGGCGACTTTTTATGTTAAAGTCGAATCCGGAAGACGGGGAGTGGCTCTACATCGCCCTTCGGGCGGGTCGGCCACTCTTCCAGGGCGCTCCGTCGTCCATCTATGACTGGAAGAAGAAATTCTTCTTTTTGGGCTCGGAGCGAACATGGGGGTTTGACCCTAGGTGGAGGCCGAGCCGACTTAGGAGTGCCAATAAAATTCCCAAGCTTACTGCGCGCGAGCAGGGGATCCTCGACGACATTCGCAGCCTCGGGGACGGTATCCTCCTAAGCGGCCTCATAAGCGAGGACGCTTTAGTGAATGTAGGCCTGAGCTCGGCGCGTCCTCAGGGCAAGGGTAATAGTAGGAAGTTTGTTTTTTCCTCTCTCCTCTTTTTGTCTAACACATTCTGCTCGTCCCTGCAGACATCGCAAAGATGGTGACAAAGAGCGAGGTCATATATGCTCGGTTCCGCAAGAGGGCCGCCGAGCTCTCGGGGGAGCCGCTGGAGCCGAAGAAAAAGGCGAAGATCGCCGCTCCCCGAGTCGGCCCTTCCGAAGGCGCGAGGGGAGGTCGAAGCTCCGATCCCGGAGGCTCGGGGAGTGAGGTCTTGGTGCTGGCGTGCCCTGCGCCTATTTCACAAGTACCGGGCCGGCCTTCAACCCGGCCCGGGGGCTCGGCATCCGAGCCGAGCAGCAGCAGAAGGCCTGCGAGGCCGCCTTCCCCGGTGGCGGCGAGGCCCGGCTCTCCCGCCCCGCCAGAGGAGGAAGAACGAGGGGAGCGGACCTACACCGTCGAGTGGAGGCTATCCGAGGGCGACTCCGCCCTCGAAAACATCGAGACGGCGCGGCAACTCTTCCGTGTCGCAATCCTTCCCGCCGATAGGGCGAAGATTCAGGCCATGAGCCTGAATCAATTTCTGGATTCGGCCCGCCTCTCGGCCGTTCGGGTAAGTTTTTCTTTAGCGACTCTTTGTACCTAGCCCTTTACTTGTCCTCGACCTGACCCCTGTTTCGCTTACAGCATCTCCTCGAGGTCGACACTCTGATCACTCTGGGTGCCGATTACAAGGAACGGGCTCGCCGGTGCATGCGAGCCCAAGAAGAGGCCGAGAAGAGAGCACGAGAACTAGGGCTCCAGAAGGAGGGGCTTTTGCTTAGAGTAGGCGCTGCCGAGGATGAAGCCAAGCTCCTGACGATGGGGCTTGACGAGGAGAAGGCTGCCCATTCTTTGGCCAGGTCGGAGCTGCGGGCCTCCGAGGCTCGCCTGGCCGAGGCGCGGTCCTTGCTCGCCGTGCGTGAGCAAGCAATAAGAGAGGCGGAGCTCAAGGTCGAGGAGCTCCAGGCTCAGCTCGGAGTCCGAGAGGAGGAGGCCAAGAAGCGGGCCTTAGACGCTGTCCGGCTCTTCAAAGAGTCGGAGGAGTTCCAGGAGCTACTGGAGGAGGAAGCCGTCAACGGCCTTGTCCAAGGGTTCGACGACTTCCGCAACCAGCTGCACCAGCTCTGCCCCGAGTTCGATCTGGATCTGCTTCAGCCTGGAGCTGGAGTCGAGGGCCTCGGGACAGAGCCTGCCGAGGCGGCCCCGGAGGTCCCCGAAGAAGAGGCAGCTCGGGAATCCGCCCCCGAGATTGCGCCCGAAGGCAACGAGGTCGGTGAGCCCGGAGCTACCGCCGAGAGGGCCGAGGCCGAGGGCGCTGAAGTCGAGCCCGGGGAGATTCCGGTTGAAGGTGCCGCGCAAGCCGCGCCCTGACTTGTATATATTTTTTGTAACTCGGGGTCGGTCCGCGCCCGTCGCACGGCCGATCCCCAATTTTGTACTTGGCCTCTGGGCTTTTTTAAATGAATATACTTTTCAACTTTTGGTCTTTGTTCTCTAATGCTTCAAACCGAGCCGCTAATCGTACTATAGATCGGAGGATGCTCGGACCTGCCGAGCTGAGTTTGGGTCGCAATTTGGCGACTGTAGGGCTCGGGGTCCCCAAATATGGGGCGCCGTGCTCTTAATCATCGCGAGACCTCGAGCTCGGGATTAAACCTCACCGAGCGGTCAAAAAAGCAAACAAAGGTTAAGTAGGCGCATTCGACCAGGTTTCTGGCCGTAGTTGGCTCAGCTTAACACCCCGGTATCTATCGAGGTACTTCTCGCTAGAACTATCCAACGTAGGAACGAACATAGCATATATATCGAGCAGTGCATAGGCGCTAACCAAAGCGTACCTTTTCGGAGCTATAGAGGAGCCGTTCTCGAAGCCGCTACTGGCTTTCTGGGGCCCAGATCTTGATCTGGGTCTATCATTGGAATTATGCATCGATAATCGAGGCGGGCTCGATGCCGGATGGAGATCGAGCCGAGCTCGATGCCGGATGGAGATCGAGCCGAGCTCGATGCCGGATGGAGATCGAGCCGAGCTCGATGCCGGATGGAGATCGAGCCGAGCTCGATGGCGGATGGAGATCGAGCCGAGCTCGATGGCGGATGGAGATCGAGCCGAGCTCGATGGCGGATGGAGATCGAGCCGAGCTCGATGCCTGATGGAGATCGAGCCGAGCTCGATGCCTGATGGAGATCGATAGATGGAGGTATCGGCATTCCGAGTTTTTCGCTGCGGTGCCCGGCTTTGCTCGGTTCTATTTGCATCCGAGCAGGGTCGTATATACGAGCTGGGCCGGGTCATCTGGAAGCATGTAGACACCAAGAGAAATTTAGCATAGTTAAACAGTTGCAAATAAGTCAAATTTACAATTGATGCGGAGGACCCTTCGGGACATTATTGGTAGTACACCCGAAGGTTTTCGGAGCTCCAACTCCGTGGAATGGGAGTCCCGTCAAGAGATTTTAGCTTGTAGGCTCCGGGTCGCTGGACACGTGCGGTCCGGTAGGGTCCTTCCCAGTTCGGGGCCAGCTTCCCTTGTTCGGTTGGCTGGGAGGCTTCCGCCTTTCTGAGAATAAGGTCTCCTTCTTTGAAGGATTTGATTTTGACTCTGGCGTTGTAGTATTGCGCCGTCCTTTGCTGGTACTTTGCCATGCGAACTCGAGCAGCTTCTCTTACTTCCTCGATTAAGTCAAGATTATTTCTGAGCTACGAAGAGCTGGAGCTGGTATCAAAATGTTCTACCCTCGAAGAAGGGAGCCCAATCTCTAAGGGGATGACGGCTTCTGTCCCGTACGTCAAATTGAAGGGAGTTTCGCCGGTGGGCACCCGGAACGTGGTCCGGTAGGCCCACAGGACGTTGTACAGGTTTTCGACCCACTGTCCTTTGGACCGATCGAGCCTGGCCTTAAGCCCCTGCAAGATGGTTCGATTTGTTACCTCGGTTTCTCCATTTGTCTGTGGATGCGCGACCGAGGTGAAACGGTGGTCGATGCCAAGTTCGGAGCAGAATTTTCTAAAACGGGCGTTGTCGAACTGGCGACCATTATCTGATATGAGGATGCGGGGAAGCCCGAATCTGCAAATAATCGACTTCCAGACGAAGTCCCGCATCTTCTGCTCGGTGATCCGGGCAACCGGTTCGGCCTCCACCCACTTCGTAAAATAGTCGATGGCGACGACTATGAATTTCCTTTGCCCGGTCGCCAGAGGGAACGGTCCCAAGATGTCGATCCCCCACTGGGCAAATGGCCAGGGGGAACTGATCGAGATCAGTAGGGCCGAGGGTCATCGTTGGATGTTGGCGTTCCTCTGACATCGGTCGCACATCTGGACGAAGTCCAGGATATCTTTCTGGAGCGTCGGCCAGTAGTATCCTTGGCGCAGAATCTTGTGCGCTAATGCTCGTCCCCCCATATGGCTTCCACAAATCCCCTCGTGGACTTCGCGCATTGCATAATCCGCCTCGGACGGGCGGAGGCACCTGAGGAGGGGAGAGGTGAAAGATCTCCGATAGAGTTTACCTTCGTACAATATGTACCGGGCAGGCAAGCGCTTGACTCGGCGAGCCTCGCGTTCATCGCTGGGGAGGGACTTCATCCCGCAAGTAGCTGATGAGCTCGTCCATCCAGCTCGGCTCAATTTCAATGCAGAGAGCCGGCTCGGGCTCTTCTGTGCTGGGTATTCAGAGGTACTCCAGCGCCGCTGCTTTTGGGAGCTCGCTCATGCGGAAGGACGCCAACTTCGATAGTTGATCCGCTCGGAGGTTCTCTGTCCGGGCGATGTGTTGGATGTGGAAGGAGCTCAGGGTCGAAGTGAGATCCCGCACTTTTCGGAGATACTCCTGCATCGTGGGTTCTTTGGCTTCAAAATCACCCAGGACTTGGTTCACGACCAGCTGGGAATCACTAAAGACCCTTAGGTCCCTTACTCCCAGCTCGCCGGCCAATTTGAGCCCCGGCGATGAGAGCTTCATACTCCACCGCATTGTTGGAGGCGGGGAACTCGAAGCGTAGGGCCTGCTCGGCGACCACTCCATCTGGACTGGTGAGGATTAGGCCCGCTCCCGCTACCCCTCCGAGTTCGAGGAGCCATCGACATGTAAAGTCCAGATCGGACTCGGGGTCTGCTCCGCTGGAGCTAGCCTGGCTTCGGGCTCGTCCGGCACTGTGCACTCGACTATGAAGTCGGCGAGTGCCTGTGCTTGATCGCTGGCCTGGGTTGGTACTCGATGTCGAACTCCCCGAGTTCAATGGCCCACTTCGTAATTCGATACCGGCGCGATCTGATCGCTGCAGGATCTGCTTCACCGGTTGGTCGGTCAGCACGGCCACTGTGTGAGCTTGAAAATACGGCCGGAGCCTTCGAGCTGAGACGACCAAGGCATAAGCGGTCTTTTCCAGCTTAGAGTACTGGGTCTTGGCGTCCCTCAAGACCCGGCTCGTGTAATATACCGGCTTTTGGAGCTTGCTCTCCTCCGAACTAGGACCGAGCTCACTGCTACGGGAGAGACAGCCAGGTACAAGTAGAGGAGCTCGCCCTGCTGAGGCTTCGTGAGCAGCGGGGGAGAGGCAAGAAGGCGTTTGAGCTCCTCGAAGGCTTGCTGACATTCGGCCGACCATAGGAAGTCCTTCGGCTTCTTGAGGGCCGCAAAGAACGGAAGGCAGCGCTCGGCCGATCGGGAGACGAACCTTCCAAGAGCTGCAACTCGGCCCGTAAGCCGCTGCACTTCCTTGATTGTCCTCGGAGGCATCATTTCCTGGAGCGCTCGGATCTTCTCGGAATTGGCTTCGATTCCTCGCTGTGTGATTACGAAGCCAAGGAACTTGCCCGAGGTGACTCCGAACGCACATTTAGCTGGATTAAGCTTCATCCGGTGCCTCCGAAGTGTAGAGAATGCTTCACTGAGGTCGGCCACATGATCTTGCGCTATCTGGCTTTTCACCAGCATGTCATCAACATAGACCTCCATGTTTCGGCCTAGTTGGTCTTTGAATATCCGGTTGACCAGCCTTTGATAAGTTGCTCCGGCAATTTTCAAGCCGAAAGGCATCACCTTGTAGCAGTAGGTACCTCCGTCGGTGATGAAGGCCGTCTTCTCCTCATCTTCTGGCGTCATCCGGATCTGATTGTATCCGGAGAAGGCGTCCATGAATGTCAGCAGCTCGTGCCCCGAAGTGGAGTCCGCAAGCTGATCAATGTTGGGGAGGGGGAAGCTGTCCTTTGGGCAGGCCTTGTTCAGGTCGGTGTAGTCCACGCACATGCGCCATTTTCCGCTAGCCTTTTTGACGAGGACCACGTTGGCGAGCCACTCTGGATAGGATATTTCCCGGATGAAGTTGGCCTTGAGGAGCTTGTCGACTTCCTCAGCTATCGCCCGTTGCCGCTCGGGGCGGCGTTCCGCTTCTTCTGCCGCACAGGATTGCAGGGTTTCACCTGGAGTCGGTGGACCGCGACCTCTGGGTCTATCCCTGGCATGTCTGCGGGCGACCAAGCGAAGACATCCATGTTGTCCCGCAGGAAGCTGACGAGGCGATCTCTCTCGCGGACGTCAAGGCCGGAGCCGACCTGCACGGTTAGCTCGGAAAAATTTTCTCGTAAAGGAACTTGGATGAATAGCTCACCGGGCTCTACCCGATTTTTCTGAGGGCCGACCGTGCCTCCAAGGCCTCGGCCGAGAGCTTTTTGTCTGCTGTCGGTTGCTTCGCCTCACGGGTCGCCATGTAGCATCGCCTCGCTACCATTTGGTCCCCACGACCTCGCCGACCCCTTGGCTGGTGGGGAACCGCATAAGCAGGTGGCGTGTCGAGACCACAGCTCGGAGGACGTTGAGCCCTGGTCGTCCAAGGATGGCGTTGTAAACCGAGGGCAGGCGCACTACAAGGAAACTCATTTTCACGGTGCTCTCTCGGGGGGCGAGTCCGACCGTAACAAGGCTCCCAGTAAAGCCGACCAGCGGGGCGTTCATCCTCCGCAGTTGCTTTTCCGTCATCCCATTCTGGAATAGGCATCAAAATACAAACGTTCGCCGAGCTTCCATTATCAATCAAAACACGTTTTACATCAAATTTGTTCACAACCATAGAGACGACCACAGCATCGTCATGGGGAGTTTCAACTCCCTTCAGGTCCTCATCTGATAATGAGATGGCCTCCGAGGCGCGCAAGTGCTTTGAGGTGGTTCCTTCCTCTGGAGCTCCTCCAGCCGAGGCCCCGCTCGGATGGTGTTGATAGTGCTGGCGATGGGCCTGTTGGCATTTGGATCTTCAGGTTGTGGGGGATTCTCCATCGGCCTTCCGATGGGCCGGTTCCGCACGAACCGGTCGAGCACCCCTCGGCGAATGAGTGCTTCGATCTCGTCCCGGAGCTGGAAGCACTCCTCCGTATCATGGCCGTGGTCCCGGTGAAAGCGGCAGTACTTCCGGGGGTTACGCCTGGCCCCGGGGTCTCGTCTCGGGGGCGGGGGCCGGAAGTAGTCTCGGCCCTCGATCTCCATAGGATTTCGGCCCGAGGAGCGGTAAGGGGAGTGTAGTTTTCATACCTCCCGCTGGATGTGCGGGCTTGTGGAGACCTCGGGCGAGGGGGGACCTCTGGCGAGGTGGCCTCCGCAGCCGGGGCGGACTCTTCAGGCGGGTCGGGTTCTTGGCTCGGCATGGGGACGGGTCCTGGGACGGCCACGCTCCTCGCGGCGCCTTTTCTGCTTCTTGGAGGCCTGCTCGGCCCCGCCCGTCTGGAAGCAACGGCTTCTTCGGCTTCGGCATACTTCCGCGCCGAACCAGCATCTCGGTGGATCAGCAGGGCTCTTCTCGATGGAGAAGAGGAATCTGTAGGACCGGGTCCAGTCTTCCGCTGACATGGCGATTGACTGGTCAAGTTCCCGGACCTCCCATGTGCGGCGGTAAATCGGTCAGGTACTCCTGAGGATCTCCTCCTTTTTGTTTTATATCGAGGAGGGAGTCAGAGGTCGCCGCTGGGGTCGCTGGCAGCAGTTGTGGCGAACTGCCGCGAGCTGCTCGAAGG
>NW_024069740.1:0-30533 GCF_009389715.1 Phoenix dactylifera
AACAAATACGTCATAATCTGAATTTTGATAGAAACAAACGCTTAAGATAAGTTGATTAAAACTTAGTTAACACATCTTATTGATAATTATCTTAAGCAAATAGAATCTAAACTAAATTGATTTGACCTTGATAAATCTGTCTATTGCCTCACATGCTTGTCCTTGAACTATCTTGGTTAATGAATCTATCTCTTTAGTTCAAGTGATATGTGCTTGCTTATATTTAGGCAATCTCTTGAGTAAAGTGACTCAACATGCAACTATTGTCATATCTTATATTGAGTCATCTAGTTAAAAATATATATGTTGGATGAATGCTTTGTATCTTAAAGAAACTAATGACCTTCCTTCAAGAAAGAAAAATGAGAAATTTCAACTTGAAGGATATCTTCATGTAAGATACACTAAAGATTCACATGCAAACAAGAGAGAGGATCTTCTTCAGCCAAAAGTTCACACATAAGAAATCTAGTTTGGCTTGAAGAACATATAATGAATAGGTAATTTAGATACCTTTCTCACAAATTAGTTGAGCAAAGTCAGTAACTTAAACCTTATTATGGCATGATTAAATTCTTTAATTATTAATTTTTGATATCATGTCTATATGTAGTGACTGACTTATACTTTTAGAAATTATTTCATGGTTTGCCCAAACTAAAATATATCTTTGCCTATATCATAACCATGAAATACACAAGTATATGCTTAAAATTTTGATGTAAAATAACTTGTGAGAAGTTATGAATCCTTGAGCACAATGAAAATGTTGTTTGCATAATATACATCTATATGATACATAAGATTATCTCTTTATTCTACTCTTTCATGTAAATTACTTGAGAATGACAAAAAGAGAGAGAGATAAAGAAAAGAAAATGGACATTGTTCAAGAGATGAAAAATCTGAGTAAAGGCAAGTACTTCAATCTTAAGGAAAAGCAAAACAAGCATAATATATTCGGCACATTTGGAAGGGATAAAATCTATAATTAATTACACTCAAACAGGGAGAGTTTGGAGTGAATATTTTAACCTTTCTATATTGCTCATCATAGGGATGGTGCCAATGGGGAGGCTAGTGGTAGTACCCGGCACTATTTGACCCAACTATTCGGTGTAGGGCATATTAGGGACGGCACAAGAGGGAGGCTAGTGGTAGTACCTCGTGCCCCTTCCCAACTCCACCGGATAGGGAGCAAATAGAGTATAGAGCATAAGAAAGTAAAAATGAAAGACAAAGTTAATAAAAGTATATAAGAAGAATCAAGTCAATTTTTTAAACACTTGAAAACATACTTTAAGGATGAACTCAGTGCAAGATTATATATAAATAGGGGGAGTTTATTTGAAAAGAATTGATTTTGATCCTTGACATTCTTGTACTTAGTATTTTAATGCATGACTTAACACATGGTATATTTTGCATATGGTATGATGTCTTGATTTATTGATTCTCAATGTTTTGTAATGCTTCATCCTTGGACAATTTGTTTGAATGTTTGAATTGCTACATAACATCTTTTGTTTGGTTCTATTGAAAAGAAATTTCAGATTTGTCATTCATAATCATCTCTAAAATCTGAAAGTCGAATAAAATTGTAGAAAGGAGAAGAGAAGAGTATCTCTATTTAGGAAAAATAAATTGATTTTGATCTATCTTTCTAATTGCCTAACTTTGATACATAATGTTCTAATACTTGTTAAAATATCCTTATTTTGTAATAATTTAAGATGAGCCACAATGTGAAAGATACATATCTCAAACTATGACTTAAAAAGCCTCTATTGAAAATCTTTATGAAATTCAGAATATGATTTTGTATAAAAGTTTAAACTCCATATGATTACTAAATAAAATGTTAATGTAAGAAAAACAGAATTTATTTTGATCGCTCCGATACACTTCCGAAACATATCATTTCTTATCTTCAAAGTGTACTCATATTGGTCTAAATGGTGTGTCTTTCAATGATCTTGATTACAAGCAAATATTTTTAAATATATGACTTTATTTTAATATTTAAAATTTTATTGAGCTTCATGTGTACATAGCTGAAAAACTGTGATTAAGAAATTGAAGTTTATAAAATATATACCTCAATGATCATCTATATGTTTTTCCCTCCTACATTATAAAAGACTTCCATTAATATAGTGAATGATCTTAAAGCCTAGAAATATTTCACCTCACTCAAATGAGTCTAAAAGAAAGAAAATGTAAATGGTTTTGAAAGAAACTGAGCTTCAAATGAATCATTTTTGATTAATATTTCAGTACATTTTCTCAAAGTTGAAGAGGAAGCATACCTTGTTCTTAAAGGATTAGAAAGAGTAATTGCTACAAATTTTGAATAATACTAGATTACTCTACATTCTCGATGTCATAGAATTTCAGTGTTATTCACGTTTATCACTATAATCTGAAATTCAACAATTTAAAATGATTAAAGAAGAATGCATCTTTTGAGGGGGAGCTTTAGATATTCAGTATCCTATCCCAAAGACACTTTATTTTGATGCATGCTTTGAACTTTATGGATTGATTTTGATGAACCTCCTTATATTGCAAGACATGCTTTAATTACCTTGAGATGAGTTCTATAAAGGTTGTCTTATCTCAAACCTTGAGTCTTATGAAAATAAGCTGAAACTTATAGAAAATATATTTTTGAGATTGACAATTTTGTTGAACATTATCTTAGGATTCTAAACTCTTAAATGGAATGATCAATTGAGGGGGAGAAAGAAAATTTCAGAAGGAGAGGTCTTATGGAACTTAATTACATGAATCTATAGGAGAGGGAAAGAATACTAAATGAAAAGTGATCCTAATACTCTCCAATATGTATCATCTGAAATTTAAATCTGAAAATCTTTATGATACACCTTGAGGCGTGTTATTTGGTTAGTATATCTTATGCATCACTCATGAACCAAATTACAAATCTTGAGAGCCTCTAACTTAATGAAAAAGGGGGAGAATAACGTGTAATTGACTTGAACTTTAGAACTTAAATTGTGTGCCAATTCATATTGTTATGTATCAAATTGTGCTTACTTTCTACAGAGATAAAAGAAAGTCTCTAAAGAAATCATGTTGCATGATTTCATATTTTGGTGTTTGTGCCCCAATGATCTTATTATCATTAAAGAACTTTGAAGTTATTAAGACTTAATGATCCAACATGATGATGTGTCTTTTACATATATAGGTTTTGACCTGTTACTCTGAAAATTAATTAAATTGCTCTCCTGTTGATAAAACACTTAATAGATTGGGCAAAAGATCTTAAATGAACAAGCTTTCATACTTATTATTGAAGAGATGTTAGACTTCCATTCGTGCTTTTCATTGAATATCATTTGTGGTACTTCTTGAATTAACCTAAGAGAGATTCCACCCACACTTGATTAGAAAACTATCTGTGGTATCAAATTAGAAAACTTCTTGAAATCACATTCAATGTGTTCTGCTCTGAAATTATCTTAATTGGCTCTGATCTGTGCTCACTAATCTGATTCCAATATTATTGCCTTGAGTTATATGATTCATATTCTTGCAATAATTCAACATTCAAATCAGAGTACAATAAGGAAAAGAAATATTTGTGCTTAATGTTTCCCTATTTTTTTTTGATGTTGTCAAAAAGGGGGAGAAATATTTAAGTATATGCTTATAATGCTTTTTGTATTGAGTACAAATCAGCTTAAATTGATTGTGTTAAGCTGATTGAATCTAAAGCAGTATCATGAAGTATGTTTCAAATATATATGTTTTCTACTTCATGCAACTTAGCTATGTATTACTTCTAGAAAACAATATCTTTTATATTGCATATACTCCAAGTTTTGTCATCATCAAAAAGGGGGAGATTGATGACCCAAAGATTGATTCATAGATTGATTTTGATGATCACAAAACCTTGAAGTATAGATACTAATGTTTATGTTGCAAGGAGAAAGATATTTATGTTGCAAGGAACATAGCAAGTTGGAAGAACACAAGAAGGCCTCTAAAAGCACTCAAGAAAAGTTGGAAGAAAGCTACAAGTTATTGGCCCAAGTCTCAAGTTCAAAAGATTCAAATTGGAGGAGCAAATTCAAGGAAAATTTAAAAGAATAGTCTTCGAGTCGACTCCTGAGGAATTCGAGTCGACTCCAATGCTTGGCGAGTCAACTCGAGAGTAGAACGAGTCGACTCCAGGGTGTAAAAGGCAGAAAAGTCAGAGAGGGATTTTCGACCCTGAGATTCGAGTCGACTCCTGAGGAATGCGAGTCGACTCCAATGGTTGTCGGGTCGACTCCAAAGAAAGCGAGAGTCGACTCTCAGTGGTACACAAGGGAAAACTCAGAGAAGCAGTTTTTGGACACTGAGATTCGAGTCGACTCCCACAAAGTCCGAGTCGACTCCAAAGACAGCGCAACCCCAAGACAGAAGACGGTATTTTCGTCTCTGAGAGGCGAGTCGACTCCAAGACAAGTCGAGTCGACTCCAAGGCAGCGCGGCTCCAAAATACAGAGGATCAGTTTTCCGACTCTGAGATTCGAGTCGACTCCCAGACAGCTCGAGTCGACTCCAAGGCAGCACTACACTAAGATGGCAGAAGACCAACTTTCGAAAACTGAGAGCCGAGTCGACTCCAAGGAAGTTCGAGTCGACTCCAAGACTGGACGAGCCAAAAGACAGAGGATCGGGAGTTCGGACTCTGGGATTCGAGTCGACTCCCAGGATAGTCGAGTCGACTCGAGTGGACAAAATTCAAATTTGGAACAGTTGCCGAGTCGACTCCGGAAAAGCTTGAGTCGACTCCCGCTACAGCCGAGTCGACTCCTGATCGCGCGAGTCGACTCCGATCCCAACGGTAATATTGTCAGGAGGTGCAGACTGGTTCCAACGGCTATATTTTTGTCTCTAACGGCTATATTCTTGTTTCCACTCCATCTAAAGCTATAAAAACAAGAAGAGAGCTAGGGGAGAACTCATGGAAGTGGGAGAAACATTTAGAAGAGAGATTACAGGAAAATCTCCCATAAGCACAAAAGGGCCATTCAAAGGAAAATAGAGAGAAGAAGAGCATCCAAGTGAATCCCAAAGCTTCCTCTCCATCCGTGTGCTGCCTCGGTGATCCTCTACTTCGTGCCAAATCAGAAGAGGGTCAAGTAAAGAAGAAGCCGAGCTCCTTCATCTTCAAAACTCGTTTGAGGGCTTCTCTTTACTCTATTTGTTTATATTGTCATATTTGCTTGTTTAAGAAGCTTTGTTTTTTTTATTGTTTTAATATCTTGTAACTTGATTCAATCAAGGGATTGAATCAAGGGTTAAGGTTTGTTGTGAGCCAAAGGGAAAACCAACTGTAAGGTTTGTTGGTGAGCCAAAGGGAAAACCAACTGTAAGGTTTGTTGGTGAGCCAAAGGGAAAACCAACGTAGGTTTGTTGGTGAGCCAAAGGGAAAACCAACGTAGGTTTGTTGGTGAGCCGAGGGTAAAACCAACGTAGGGTTGATTGTGAGCCCGGAAAAACAATCGGAGTGGTTCTAGTCGGTGAGCCTGGAAAAACCGACCGAGTTCGTTGTGCGCTCGTAAAACAACAAGTTGGGTTGTGAGCTTGTAAAACAACCGGCTGTAATCGGTAGGATTATAGTGAAATTCCCAAGAGGTCTTGGGGAGTGGATGTAGGTGCTGGGGTGCACCGAACCACTATATGTCCTTTGTGTTTGTAATGCCTCTAGTTATTGTCTAACTAACACACTTACTTACTTAGATAAATTGCTTGCTTAATTCTTATCCGCACATCCTTTAGTTGCAAGCATATTTAATCAAGTCGAAGTCTATACATCAAACCCTTGCTAAGTTTAACTTTCACTGTGCATCTATACAACTTAGCATAGTTAATCAAAAAGTTTTAGAAGTAGCATAAAAGTTTTGAAAGACCCAATTCACCCCCCCTCTTGGGTTGTATCTACTGGGCAACAGCTAGGGCGCCGCCCCCTTTGCTTCCCCTTTTACAGCCATCTAGGGCTCCTACAAATTGAGCCCTAACTAGCTTCCAAAGAGGGCGCCGGCCCCTCTCTTCACCTTCTCCACATGAAAAGAGGGCAATCCCCTCCTCATGTAAAACCCTAATCCACATTAAGTAGTTTGGAATGCCTAATTGTCAAGCCCTAATCCAATTAGGCTTAGCCCATGTAACCATTTGATCCAAATCTAGGTAAGTCCTAATCCAATTAGAACTTCAATCAATTGACTCAATTGAACTCTTCCATCCTAATCCAATTAGAGTCTTATTGATTCATTAGATTAATAATTAATTTGACTTAAAAAACCCTAATCCAATTAGACATATTTAATTTTAGTCCTAATCCAATTAGACTCTATTGAATCCGAATCCTAATCCAATTAGGATTTCTAGGATCTATTCTAAGTAGGAATCCAAAGATGAATTCAAAATCCTAATCTATTAGGATTATAGGAATCCTACTTCAAGTAGAACCCAGTCCTACTCCAACTAGATTCCCATCCTAATCCAATTAGGACTAGAATCCTACTCGAAGTAGGACTCTCTGTTTCAAGTCCAATTAATTAAATTCTCTTTTGCCTTCTTCAACTTATTTATCAATCGAATTGATTACTCGTGATTCATAATCACCTTTCAACCATCGACTCGTCAATATCTAGGTGGTGACCCCATATCTATTCTGACTGTAGTGAATAATTCGATCTCTATCACAATATCATTGAAAACGTCTTTCAATGGGTTGGAACGATTCCAACTCTACTCATTAGGGTTTACGATCATCGAGATAATTCCTGTGAGTCCCACCATCCACCAGTGACACCTAGCACATGTATGCTACCAGTAGAATAGAATGAAACTCTAGGTCAGCTATCATGTGATACAGTCCTACTATCTGTCCCTACAGGACGAGTCATGGACAACTCGCAAACCCCATCTCGTCATATGTGAAATTTATTCGACTTGATCAAGAGTGGAAAACTCTTCTCCACTGTGCATACTCCCCGGCCGAGGTCTTACGAACTCAATCTTATAAATCACATAGATCTCTCCTATCATCAGTCGATAATCCTTATAGGCATACCCACTCCTACATGAACTTACTGCAGCCAATCTACACATGCAGACCCATATGCTAGAGACCATGTATGTGTGCAGTCAAACCACAATAACCATCACTGTGAGTAGCCGAAGCACCGCAGTCAAAAGACCAGTCACACTACTGCACATCAAGCAAGTCACTGTACGAGGTAGACTCCAAGGACTTCTGTTCTTGGTCGACGCTCAGTACCCTTGTTCTCTAACAAGCACCTAGCACTATCAATTCAGTGCCCTACACTGTACTCAAGTCTCGTCCATCCAGAAGAGTGATCGGCACTGATCGATCAATCACCGTCCTCGTGATGATCCATTGATCAGGAGCATTTAGAAATTAATCACCAATGATACATGCTCAAATTCTCAACTCTTGAAATATGCATCATCATCTTATTAATTTCTTGACGATCATAGACACATAAATATATGAATGAAAGATGCCTTTATTTATTCAATAATAAATAGTCAAGTACAAAATTGTCCTAGAATTAACAATGTGTCAGCAGATGGCTTCTAGGGCAACATACTAACACTTCTTTGAGAGATGAATTCCATGCCTTAGGGTAAGAGACCCCTTTGGAGTTTTCCTGCTGAACCTTTCAGCACTTCCTCATGTACATCTCTTATAATAGCCAAGCATCCTTTTAGATCTATTCTATAGACCTTTATTTCCAGAAATATAGATGCTCCCAAGGTCTTTCATGGAGAACTCTTTTGACAACCTGACCTTGACTGAGGTTAGCATGGGAATATCATTCCCTATCAAGGATGTCGTCCATGTACAGTCGAGAAAATACACAGCACTCCCACTAACCTTTTTGTAAACACACGGTTCTCTTCATTTTTGATGAAATCAAACTCTTTGATGCATCATTGAAACGATGTTCCAACTCCGAGATGCTTGCTTTAGTTCTTTGCAGCTTTGCAGATCTTGTTGATCTCCATCACTGAAGTGAAACCCAAAGGCTGTTCCATATAGATACTTCATCAAGATATCCATTAGGAAAGCAGTTTCACATCCATCTGCCAGATTCATAATCATGAAATGCTGCAAGGCAAGCATGTTCGGAGGATTTAGCATGGCTACAGGTGAAAGGTCTCCTGATATCAATCTTCTGTTTGACTATACCTTTCCCACTAGCCTTGCTTTATAGGTCTACCTTTCATCTGAACCTATCTTTCTTTTATAGATCCATTTGCATCCAATAGGTACAATACCTTCTGGTGGATCTACAAGTCCAACTTGTTGGAATGCATGAGTCTAACTCTGACTTCATAGCTTAACCATTTCTTCGAATCATATCAGATATCCTCGTCGTAGGTTTCGGGATCCTGTGTGATCCCTATCTCCACTAGGAACATTCCTCAGTATCCTCTTTAGTATACCTAAGTATCTATCGGGAGGATGAAGACCGTACTAATTGCGAGGTGTTGAGGGACATCGTGTACGTCTTATGATGGGTTGATAGGATCCATGACTCGTTGCTTTTCAGAACTTTCTCTTCAAGCTCAATTTTCCTCCACTGCCTCTATCAAGATAAACTGGTTTTCCAAGAAGATGCATATCGGCTCACAAACACATTGTGATCCTCTGAGACGTAAAAAATTGTATCCTAATGACTCTTAGGATATCCATAAAACGAGCACTTATAGTCAAGCCTCTAGCTTGTCCGTCTATAGTCTTTTGACGTGGGCCGGACATTCCAAATCTTGAGATGACCAAGACTTGATTTCTTACCATGCCATATCTCATATGGTGTTAGGAACGGATTTAGAGGAAACTCTATTCAGTAGATATACTGGCGGTAAGTAAGGCATCTCCCAAAGAAACATAGGTAAATCAGTGAAGCTCATCATGGACCGACCATATCCAATAGAGTCCGATTTCTTCTCTCTGACACCCGTTGAGTTGAGGTGTACCCGGAGGAGTCATTGTGAGACTATGCCATTGTCCTTGAGATAGTCCCGGAATTCTCCACTAAGGTATTCTCCTCTTCGATCTGATCGAAGAGCCTTAAGAGGTTTTCCAGTTGTTTTTCTACTTCATTTCTGAACTCTTGAACTTTTCGAAAGATTCAGATTTGTGTCTCATAAGATACACATACCCATACCGTGAATAATCATCGGTAAAGGTAATGAAGTACGAATTACGTCCCCTGAATTGCACATCGAATGGGCCACACACATCTGTGTGTATCAGGGTAAGTATTTCAGTGCCCTCTCCCCATGTCCTACAAAGGGTAATCTAGCCATTTTTCTTGAAGACAGGACTCGCAAACTGGATATGGCTCGGAAGTCAATGAGCCGAGAAGCCATCTTTATCCATTTTGTTCATTCTGTCCTCCAATATGGCCAAGCCTAAGGTGCCACAAATTTTTGGTTTATCCCATCCCTGGATCTTTGGATCCTTCGGCACTCACTTCTTGCTCAGACACATTTACAGATACATCTATATGCAAATGATAGAGACTGACAATCATAAAACCACGTGCGACTATTTTATTTCTGAAATAAATAGAACAGCAGTCTTTGTCAAATGTAAAACCATGACCTTCCTGTGCTAGACATGAAACAGAAATCAAATTTCTGCTAGCAGCAGGTACATAATAGTAGTCTCTAAGTAATAAACTAAAACCAGACGGTAGTCGCAGATGGTAGGTGCCCACAACCACAGTAGCAACTTTTGTCCCATTGCCAACCCGAAGGGTTACCGCACCTTCCGCCAGCCTTCTACTTTCCTTTAGACCCTGCATGGTAGTGCACAAATGAGCACTAAAACAGAATCTATAACCCAACTAGAAGTAGAAGAAACCGTTAGATTAGTTTCAATTATGAGCAGTCTATACCTTCTGAAGGTGTGTCACCTTTTTTGTTCTTTAGGCTCTCGAGGTATGAAGGACAGTTTCTCTTCCAGTGGCCGTCGACATTGCAGTGGAAACATTTTTCTTTGTCATTAGCCTTTTTCTTTTGAACTTCCTTCTTTGGCTTCTTGTCTTTTTTCTGCTTCTTAGCAGGCTTCTTTTTCTTCTAAGTAGACTTTCTCTTGGAACCAGAAGTCAACTCAGCAGCAAGGACATTGCCCTTGAACCTTTCAAGGCTCCCTCAGTAGTTACCAACATATTTATCAGTTCAGTCTTAGTGCATTCAATCTTATTCATGTGGTAGTTTACTATAAACTGACCAAATGAATCAGGAAGGGATTGAAAGATCAAATCTACTTGAAATTTCTTGTGCATGTTCATATCGAGCTTCTCAAGCTCCTCTAGGTCCTTGATCATAGTCAGACCGTGATCATGGACAGACTGCCCCTCGCGTATCTTTTGCTTTGAAGAGCCTCTTCGACACTTCAAAACGAGCTGTGCGACTCTGCTCACCATACAACTCTTGCAGGTGTGCTAGTATGTCCCTAGCAGTCTTCATATTTTCATGCGGGCATTGTAGTTCATTGGACATGGATGCCATGATATAGCACTTGACTCTGATGTCATCATCCGTCCACTTTGATGCGTCACATGCTGATCATCAGTAGGACGTGCTGGTAGTCTAGGGATATCATTTTCGAGTATGTAGCCCAGTTTCTCACAATTCAAAACAATTTTGAGGTTTCTAAGCCAGTCCTTGTAATGGTTCCGGTCAGTCGGTTGGTCTCAAGAATACGGGTCAAAGGATTTAAAGCTGACATTGTATCTGCAGAGAGTAAAGATTCTAGTTAGACTTTGTACTTGATCTTTAATTTGTTCTAGGGTCTTTTAGAATAAATGTGACTCCACTATTTTCTCGAATCCCTTACACTCCCCTGGTAAGAAAACAGAAATCCTATGCGACTAGGGTTTCTAGTAGGTACTGCGGTCTCAACAATCTATATGGCACCTCACCTAACAGTTATTGGTGACACATAGAAGGATGAGTGTACAACTCTTGTACAATACTTCTCAAGCATGTTGCAGTGCAACTTGGTCTCTAAGCCATGAAGACCTCACCTAACAGTTATTGGTCCCATTTTTTAGTAAAGTCAGACCCACCGTATAACCGTAGAAATAAAGTCGTCATTGGGTATTGGTGCCCAACCCCACCTTTACCCTACAACATCTCATGTCTATAGAAAGGTCCAGCCTCCCGATGCAACTTGCCCACTGTATCCAGCCAAGACAAATCAACATCAGAAAGACCTTAGCAGCTACTACAGTGGAAGACCTATTGACTTAATATTGTGTTAATCAGGTCTTAGTGTTTGCAACTTGAGCTTTTCATAAGAGGTAATTGAACAATTAGCCAGGTAAGCAGGTGGGAGGCTCCCCTTACTCAGAGAGTAAGGTTCTAATTAAGTAACCACCTTTCATGCTTTCCTAGACACCAATTAGATCAATTAATCTAATATGACTTGTTCATGTTGGTTCACTCTCGACTTGATTGAGTTTTAATTTAGGTCTCAATTGGGTTTGTTACATCACATGTAAACCTATCTACCCCTCTCATTCACATCACATGCAAACGGCACATCACAGGCAGTTATAATCGCAGCATCAAATAAAGCTAAACTTTAAATAGGTGATGATCATGGATTCTAATTAGTCGTATTACAAGCACATGCACGTCAATCGATCAATTGGTTTCAACTCTTGAATTGGTTTCAAGCCTCCTTGATTCGATCCTTGATCAACTCTTGATCCCATCGCCATCAACCGCTTAGATCGCCGTTCATCTCATGCCTTGTCTTCAACTTGATCGTTGACGTACATCACATCACAGAAATACAACCAGATGTAAAATAAAAATAATAATAAATTACATCCCCTTTTAGGAGGCATGCAGGCCTCTCAAAACATCAAATAAGATGCATGCAAGCATCTGAAAAATTACATGACATTACAGATCACATCGTAGGTCATTACATTTGATACCAAAAGGGTTTGAATCCTATGATCATCACCACATGCAGCAATTATAATTTTCAGATCTGAAATCTAATTGATTATCTCATGACATAGGTTGCTGTGTTAGGGTTTCCCAGTGCCCTAGGGCGCAGCGGAAGATACGGGATTATAAAATTTTCTTATAAAACCCATTATATGAAACCCTAATAAGCCAGATCGCCTTAATAGTATAACCAAATAATGTAGAAAATAAATCTTGGTATAGAAGAATACCTATCACACTATATCCAATATATCTGAAGATGTCCTAAGGTGCCCAAATGTTCACCCTCCGATGTTGATCCACACAGGAATGGGTTAAGACTCTAGCTCCACCAAAACTTGATTCTAATTGTTCATTCCTTCCAAAGGATTTAATTGGCTGATTTTCCTTCACTTCTTCTTTCTACCTCTAAAACATTCACTAGCCTTTTTGTCCTAAAGAAGACCCTCTTGTCTGGGTTAGGACAAAAAGAGAGACTTGTAAGAAAGAGGGATAAGGGAGAGAGAAGGAAAGGCTTTTTTCTTGGATGATCTTAGAACCCCAAGGCACCTCCTTATTTATAAGAGATGGAGGGATGCATCATAAAGGGATGCATCCCATCCACACACCTCATCATGATGAGGCATTGCCAAAGAGATGCATCCATCATGATGGGGTGCTAAGGAGAAGGTGTATCAACTTCTTTCTACATCTCCCTCTTAAATCCTGATGATCCAAGGGCCCAAATGCAGTGAACCAAAGCCAATGGTCCAGATCTAGGCGCCATCTAATGGTCCAGATCAAGACATCATCATCCAGGGTGCCATCCAATGGTCCAGAAGTAAGATGCCATTACGATGGCCAGATCAGGCGCTGAGCAACGGTCCAGATCTTTCATCCAAGAGCCATCCAGTGGTCCAGATTCAGGCGCGAGCAACGGTTCAGATCTTTCATCCAGAAGCCATCCAGTGGTCCAGATTCAGGCGCTAACAGTGGACCAGATCCTTCATCCAGAAGCCATCCAATGGTCCAGAAGTGAAGGCTTATCAAACCCAATCCAATTGGGTTTAACCAACTTAAAGAAAACATTAAACTAATCAAATCAGGTCTAATTAAAGCCAAATGGGTTTCAACTCTTGGCTAACCATATTAGGTCATGATCTAATCATATTAGATCAACCAAATCTAAGAATCATATTCGAATTAATTTGAATCAGGAGCTAGGGTTTGCAACACGTGCTAGCATGTTCATCTTGCAAACATGATCTAATCCAATTAGACCCTTGATCAATTCCCTTGTGTGACCCATTGGGTTCCTTATCTAGCAGCAGTAGGTGCAGTGCAAGTTGACCTAACTGATTAGAATACCTCTAATCCAATTTAGGTTCAATTTAGTGCTAAACCTGACTTAGCAATCAGAACCTTTCTGATGCTTTGATCTAATCAAACTCTTTGATCCGATAACCCACAAGACATGATGACGTCTAGCAACGTATCATGTCTACCCGGAAGATGAGAATGTATTGGAAAATCCAAACATACCCTTCAGTGGAAGTTACTATGCAATTCAATCCCTCAGTCATACTACATCCTGAATAAGTGCTCGAGTATAGATCAATATCAAACTCAATCATTATTCATGTCTCTCTCATCTTTTATATGATAATTCAAACAATGAAACATTAGAACTCTTCTAATATTCATTTGCTTTGATCAAAGGCTTCGTGATCATCATAAGATTAGAGTAAGTAGGATGTTACCTTCTCTTACTAGAAGTGACTGATTCCTTGTTGACCTACTCAAACCTTCGTACAAAATCCACCATATCCAGAATATCCGTACACAACGCAATGTCGTGATGAGGGTAAACCAAACATAGCTTCAAGTGCACAGGTACCAGGTGATCTCAGGTCTAAGGATCACTTGCCAACTCCCACTATGAAACCATCTTTTGATATTAAGTAAGAATCCATAAGAGTTCTCATGGCTGGTCATTTAGTGAACTCATTCTCTAATGAGAACCCAATCTTTGTATTAGTGTCTCACACAAGTGATTGTGAGATCAATCACCCTCTACATGAGCATACATAAGATGTGCCAGTCTTTCCGGTAATATGATCCCCGACTCAATATACCAATTTGACTGGAAATATTCTAATTAGGATTTAGGATTTTAGGTCTCACTGGTATGATCTCATCATACCCTAAACCAATGTCTAATTTATGGGGTTCATCATCCAATAATAAAATAGATAAGCAGCAAATGAGAAACACAATGCCTTTATTGATATATATCAGTGTCAAAGTACATGATTTGGAGGATTACAAGAAAACCCATCAAATAATGGCTTATAGGGCATCTACTCTTTCAATCTCCACTTGCCTAAAGCCAATCGCCCTTATATTTTAACCCCATACAATCGAGGTGACGATTGAATTGCTGCTGTGGTAGAGCTTTAGTAAATGGGTCTGCTATATTGTTCTTTGGTCTACTCGTTCAATCTTGACGTCTTGTCTTTCGATTATCTCTCGAACAGGTGGAAGCGTCTCAAAAGTGCTTGGATCTATGATGAGACCTTGGTTCCTTAGCCTGTGCAACTGCTCCAGTGTATCGCAATAAACTGGGACTGGTCCGGCAATCTCAGGAACTACACCCAGCTCTGTGATGAACTTCTTCATCAGACTGCTTCCTTAGCAGCTTCACTAACAGCTATGTATTCTGCCTCAGTAGTTGAGTCAGCTACAGTTTGCTGTTTGGAACTTTTCCAACTCACAGTCCACCATTCAAAGTGAAATAATCCAGAGATGACTTGCTATCATCTGGATCAGATTGAAAGCTAGAATCTGAATAGCCTTCTAGTTCAATTCTGATCCTCCATAAATCAGAAAAACATCTCTAATCCTTCTCAAGTATTGAGAATGCTTTTCACAATTTCCAATGATCCTTCTCGGGATCTGCCTGAAATCTACTTACCATACCTAAGGCATAAGCTACATCAGGCTGGTACATAACATAGCATACATGATCGCCCTACTGCGAAGCATAGGAAATAGAACTCATTCTATTCCTCTCTTCAGATGTCTTAGGAACATCTTCCTAGAGAGTTGTATGCCATGTCCTATGGTAAGAAACCTTTCTTACTTCCATCCATGCTGAACCTCTTCAGCACATTATCTATGTACCTAGACTGGGACAAACCTAGCATCCTTTTAGATCTATCTCTATAGATCCTTATACCAAGTATATAGATGCTTCACCCAAGTCTTTCATGGAAAATTTCTTTGATAGCCAAGTCTGACCGATTGCATCATTGGAACATCATTCCAATGACCAATATATCGTCCACATATAATATCAAGAGACAATAGCACTCCCACTAGTCTTCTTGTACACACAAGGTTCATCTATATTTTAATGAAGCCAAACTCTTTGACTATCATTCAAAATGGATTTCCAACTTCTAGATGCCTGCTTTAATCCATAAATGGATTTCTTAAGCCTACATACTTGATTTGCTCTCCCTCTTGAGACAATCCCTCTGGCTGTGTCATATAGACCTCTTCTCAAGGTGACCATTAAGGAAGGCGGTTTTGACATCCATCTGCCAGATCTCATAATCATAGTATGCAGCTATAGCAAGCATAATCCGAATAGATTTGAGCATAGCTACTGGCGAAAAAGTTTCATCATAATCAATGCCTTGTTTTTGCCTGAACCTTTTGCCACTAGCCTGGCCTTGTAGGTTTCTACTTGGCCATCAGCTCCTATCTTCTTCTTGTATACCCATTTGCACCCTATTGGAATCACTCCCTCAAGTGCATAACCAAAGTCCACACTTGGTTTGTATACATAGAATCTATCTCGGATTTCATGGCGTCCAACCATTTGTCAGAGTCCCTACTCTTGACAGCTTCCGAATAGGTCAGAGGGTCATCGTTATCAACGATGTGGGCTTCATCATTCTCAATAATAAATCCATACCTCTCAGGTGCATTTCGCACTCTTCTGACCTTCGAAAGGAGTAGTGTGTAGTGGCTGTACTCTTCCATGGTACATCTGGTTGAGGATTATTTGTGTCTCACCTTGTAGGTCTTGAACTTCATCAAGTTCAATTCTTCTATCCTTGCCCTTTTCTAAAAAAAACTCTTTTTCCAAGAAAGTGCATGCCTAGCAACAAATACCTTTTGTTCGGTAGGATTATAGAAGATATATCCTAAACTATCTTTAGGATAACCTACAAATATACATTTGTCCGATCTAGCACTTAGCTTATGTCCAAAATTTCTTTGACATAGCATGACAACCCCATATCTTAAGATACTTAAGATTAGGTTTCTTTCTTTCCATATCTCATATGGAGTGCTAGATACAGACTTAGATGGTACTACTTTAATACTAATGCAGCAGTTTCTAGGGCATGTCCCAGAAGGAATTGGAAGATTTGTGAAGCACATCATGGACCGTACCATATCTAATAAGGCGATTCCTTCTTTCAGCTACACCATTTATTGTGGCGTATATGGAGGTGTCCATTCAGAGAGTATACCCTTTAATTTAAGATAGTCTAAAATTCACTAGAAAGGTATTCTCCTCCTCGATCAGATCGAAGGATTTTAATACACTTTCCAGTTTGTTTTTCGACCATACTTTGATACTCTTTAAATTTATCAAAGGCTTCGGATTTATGTTTCATTAGATACACAAAACCGAACCTTGATAAGTCATCAGTAAATGTGATGAAGTAAGAGTATCCATCTCTAGCTTGAGTTGACATAGGACCGCACACATCAGTGTGTACGAGTTCTAACAATCACTTGCCCTTTCTCCATTTCCGAGAATGGAGACTTGGTCATTTTACCCATAAGACAAGATTCACAAGTTCCTAATGATTCAAATCATAAGGGTCAAAGAATTTATCTTTATACAATTTATGTAACTTGTCTCACTAATATGACCTAATCGGTAATGCCAGAGGAGGGTATATTAATATTTTCTCTTTTTCTTTTATTATCTTTGCCAATATGAAACATAACATTATAAGACATAATACTAAAAGACCATTTTCCATAGTGCCATGGCAATAATACTCATTAGATAAAGAAATAGAGCAACCATTGCTCTTCCATTTATTCGAATCCTTTCTTAAGCAACAAAGGAATTGAAATTACATTTCTAATAATTTTGGCATAAAATAACAGTCTTCTAGCTTCAAGAACTTTCCGGAGGGTAGCTCCATATGTAGGTGCCAACAGCTTCAGCCTGGATGGATTCTCCTCCAGCGCCATATAGCTCGAAGTCACCTTTCTTCAGTCTTCTAATTTTCTGCAGTCCATGCAAGATTGCATATGTGAGAACCACAACCGGTATCCAATACCCATGCATTAGAATCAGAAGAACTTAATGTCATATTGGCATGTAATAAAAACATACCTTTTGATGCAACACTTGCATCAGGCTTCACACTGCAAGAAAGCTCTTGCAGTTCCTTTTCCAATGCCCCGTCTTGCCACAGTGGAAATAGGTACCGGGTCCAGAGATTTCTTTCCCTTCTTCTTTTTGATGCGACTCTTAGGGTTTAGTTTTTTCTTTGAACCCTTGTTGCCGACTTCTCTTTGAGCTCTCACCAACAAGAAGGATCGGACCCTTGTCCTTCTTGATGTGAGACTCTGCTGTTTTCAGCATATTTAGAAGCTCAGGGAGGGAGAAATTCAGTTTGTTCATGTGATAATTCACGACAACTGCGAGAATGAGTCGGATAGTGATTGCAGGATCAAATCCTGACTGAGCTCACTGTCCATAGCAAAACCAAGTTGACTTAATCGAGTGATTAAGTCTATAACCTTTAAACAGTGGTCTTGCACAGATGATCCCTCGATCATTCTAGCACGGAACAACTGTTTAGATATCTCATATCTAGCAGTTCTGCTCTGCTCACCATATAACTCCTTAAGTTAAGGAGTATGGAGTGAGTATCCATGCTATCATGCTGCCTCTGCAATTCATTATTCATAGAAGCAAGCATGATACATTTGACAGTCAAACTATCATTTTTCCACATACGATATGTGGCCAATTCCTCCTCAGTTGCATCTTCCCCTGCTGACCCTAGGTCAGGGGTTTCAAGAATGTAGGAAAGTTTTTCTTGTGTGAGAACAATCTTTAAATTTCTCAACCAATCCACATAGTTGGTGTTGCTGGGGGTTCAAACCGAGAACGATTGGCACAGCGGTGTGAACGGGGTTCCCTTGGAATTGCTTCGGTTGCGCTCCACCTTCCGCCGGGGAACCTGCAAGCAAGCCTCGCACCACCACCGGGGTAGTGGGGCCCTCCGACGATCAAGTTAGGGAAGATCGAAGGAGAAGGAGGTAGCAGGTAAGATGATACTCTGGAAAATCTTGCTTACCCTCCCCTTCCCCCCCAGCCGCATATATACCAGGCCGGGGGGTTCTTTTGGGGATTGGTCATCGTGTGGCGCGATGGGGTTGCCACTGACATGGCCGTTACAGGGCGTCGTGGGGCAGCGCTGGGTACGGCTATGGCAGGGCGTAGTGGAGTTCCGCTTTGTACGGCTGTTACAGGGGATCGTGAAGCAGCGTCGGATACGGCCGTTGCAGGGAGTAGTAGAGTAGGGGGCCGCGGCGTGCCTCAGGGGAACAGTCTGTTGTTGTCAGAGATTGCCGACTCGGGGTCGGATTGCTGGATCAAGGGGCAGCCGACTCGGGGTCGGGCTGCGGAGCCGAAGATATCCGACCCGAGGTCGGATTGCTGGATCAAGGGGCAGCCGACTCGGGGTCGGGCTGCGGAGCCGAAGATATCCGACCCGAGGTCGATTGCTGGATCAAGGGGCGGCCGACTCGGGGTCGGGCTGCGGAGCCGAAGATATCCGACCCAAGGTCGGATTGCTGGATAAAGGGGCAGCCGACTCGGGGTCGGGCTGCGGAGCCGAAGATATCCGACCCGAGGTCGGATTGCGGAAGGGGCGGCCGACTCGGGGTCGGGCTGCGGAGCCGAAGATATCCGACCCAAGGTCGGATTGCTGGATAAAGGGGCAGCCGACTCGGGGTCGGGCTGCGGAGCCGAAGATATCCGACCCGAGGTCGGATTGCTGGATCAAGGGGCAGCCGTAGTCTTCCCGGCGCGCGTGCCGGTCACGTGGGCATGGTGGCTAAGTTCTCCCGTAACAGTAGCCCCCACTTCCGAGCCTGGAACCAGGAGGGGAACGGGTGAAGGGAGTGATGCTTCGAGATTGCCGCCATCCCTCGGAAAGGCGCGCGCGCTTCGAGCTCCCCGCCTTCTTTACGGCGTATGGCGGTTGTCGCTGATCTGGCGGTCTGCAGATTCGGCGGACATCCTTCCTTAATGGCGTCGATTCGTCTTTGGGGCGCGAACGAACCTTCGGCAGCCAGGCATCCTCTGGCGCCACCGAGGCGTCACCCGCCTTTTCGCCTATTTAACCGGGGGCCCTCCCCCGTCCGCCTTTCTCTTCACGGGCATCCTCGAGTTCTCTCTTGTGCTGCTGCCGTTGCCGTCGGACTGTTCGTTCGCTCCTCCTTTGGCGCTCTCGGAGCCGTTCTTCCTTCCCTTCCGGTGAGTTGCCCCCACTCTGCAATTTAGGGCCCTCCGTACTTTCTCCTTTCGTATTAGTGTACCCCAGTCATTCCGGTCCCTTCTCCCCTCTTGATCCCGTCCTGACCGTAGATTCACTGGCCGTTAGGGATGGACGAAGTAAGAGCAGACCGCATTCAGTCGGAGCTGGTCCCCGAAGACCTAGATAGGTTCGTGGCCCGGTACCACCTTCCCGAAACCTGCAACGTTACGCTCCCGGGGCCTGAGGAGAGGATGTCCCATCCTCCTCCAGGGAAGGTCGCCATCAATGAGGACATTCTTCGGGCTGGGTTCCGCCTTCCCCTCTCGGACTTAGTCGTGCAGGTGCTTCGAGGTTTAAGAGTGGCGCCGATGCAACTGGTGTCGAACTCATGGCGTACCCTGACGGCCTTCCAGGTTCTCTGCCGCATGCACGAGGTTCCCGCCACCCTGAACGTCATTTGGGAATGCTATGGCCTGAACGGCCACCCCCGGGACAGAGGGTGGTGGTGCTTGCGGCGCGGCGAGGGTGCGGCCTCGTCAAGGAGGCTCCTTCCTCCATTCATGGCTGGAAGGAGCGTTTCTTTTTCATCGACGTAGATCCCTCTTGGAGAATCGGGACAACCTGGGAGACCCGATGAAGTCCCCGATCGGCCTATCGAGGTTGTCGAGGGAGGAGTCCGATGGCGTCGCCGTCTGAGGGGGCTGGTTGCCGAGGGCCGGCTCCCACGGTGGCTAGCCTTATTTCCGAGGATGCCTTGGTGAACGTCGGTCTGAGCTCGGTCCCCGCCGACCGTGAGCCCGCCACCACTTCTTCTTTTTAGCTCTTTCTCCTCTTCCTTTCTTCTTTCCATCGGTTTCTTAGTTCTAACCATACTCGTCCTTTTTGCAGAAATCGACGACGTCATGCAGTCGGACAAGGCAATGGCTGTTAGTAGGGCGTCCCTACTGGAAGCGGTCCGGAGGAAGAAACGGACTCCTCCGAGCGGGGTCCCACCGGCGAAGAAGCCCCGCCAGCAGGCGACTCCGACGCCGACAGACGGGTCCGGGCCCATCGATCAGGGGGACGCCGCGGGCTCGGACCGACAGTTGACGCCGTATCAGCCCTCCGGTGATGAGACTATCGTTTTTCCGGAGGTGTCACCCGAGCGCGCCCGGGGCGGCCGGGTCGGACGCAGTCGGTCCCCAGCCCGATCTTCGACTCGGTCGGCTTCGGACGATACGAGAAGGGGGGGCGCGCCGAGGCCCCGGCCGAGCGGGACCCTGTCGATCTCTGGCACGGCCCTGCCCCGCGCATGGTGGCATGACTCTCTCCCAAGCGATGGTAAGGGTAAGGCTGCAGAACCACCGTCCGGCTCCGGGGCGAAGTCGGGTCGGCCTTCACTTTCGCGGCGCCCGAAACCTCGTCGAGACGGTGCTGCTGGAGACGGACCGTAGGCAGGTCCGGCAGATGAGCATCCCTGAAGTCGGAGCTGCCAGCTGCGTCTGTCTCATGTCGGTGAGTGTTCTTTGGTCGCTTCCGTCGTTTATAGGCTCTGTTGATCCCCGTCTGACGCTCTCATTTTCCTATCTCTTAGCTCGCCCAGTACATGATCCGCCTGGAGGAGAGCCACGAGGAACAGGCGAGGCTTCTGGCGAGGACCGAGAGCCGACTGAAAGCTGTAGAGGAGGGAGGCCAGGCTGCGGCGGGGAGGACGACCAGGACCTCGAAACGAGGCTCCAGGTGGCCGAAGAGCGGGCACTCGGCTTCGCCGTCCTCGAGAGGAAACTGATGGATGCTCAGGAGCAACTCAAGGTTGCCTCGGTCTCGAAAGCGAGATCAGGAAGGCGGAGGAGCGGGCCGAAAAGCAGTCCGGAAGGCTGCCGACTTCCGGGAGAGGTGGGAGAAGGCCCAGCAGTCGGCCGACAACGCCCGCATCCGAACCCGATCTCTTGAAGCCAAGCTGGCCGAATTGGAGTCGGCCTTGGAGGGACTCGTGCGAGCAACCAGGAGCTTCATCGCGCCTGGAGGAGGCTGAGGCTGCTCGCGTCGCTGCCGAGCGAGGCACATGGAGGCTCGGGCCGATCTGCTGAGGGCCTCCTCCGAGGCGGACGACCGGATTGTGCGAAGGTCATGGAAGCGAAAGCTCAGATTACGGAGCGAGCGGAGGCCGCGCTGGCCGAGAAGAGCGCGGAGATCGGGCGTCAGGCGGTACAGGCCTATCGTCAGTCCGCCGAGTTCATCCGTGACATGTCGGACGCGGGGTCCGACTCCTTTGCCTTAGGCTTCGATGAAGGCCTGGCAAGGTGTCCGCTAAATACCCCGAAATTGACCTGAGTGGGGTCTCCCTCTTCGACTCCCCTCCGATGCCATTGCCTGCCGATCTCCAACCGTCTCCCCACCCTTGTGGACGTGCTCGCCGTTCCCGACTCAGGGGTTCCTCCAAACTGACTCTCTGTACTTTTCTTTGTTCTTTTCTTTGTATGTGGCGTTTTGCCATGTGTATGGGTCGGACGCAGTCGGTCCCCAGCCCGATCTTCGACTCGGTCGGCTTCGGATGATACGAGAAGGGGGGCGCGCCGAGGCCCGGCCGAGCGGGACCCTGTCGATCTCTGGCGCGGCCCCTGCCCCGCGCATGGTTGGCATGACTCTCTCCCAAGCGATGGTAAGGGTAAGGCTGCAGAACCACCGTCCGCTCCGGGGCGAAGTCGGGGTCGGCCTTCACTTTCGCCGGCGCCCGAAACCTCGTCGAGACGGTGCTGCTGGAGACGGACCGTAGGCAGGTCCGGCAGATGAGCATCCCTGAAGTCGGAGCTGCCAGCTGCGTCTGTCTCATGTCGGTGAGTGTTCTTTTGGGTCGCTTCCGTCGTTTATAGGCTCTGTTGATCCCCGTCTGACGCTCTCATTTTTCTATCTCTTAGCTCGCCCAGTACATGATCCGCCTGGAGGAGAGCCACGAGGAACAGGCGAGGCTTCTGGCGAGGACGAGAGCCGACTGAAGCTGTAGAGGAGGGAGGCCAGGCTGCGGCGGGGGAGGACGACCAGGGACCTCGAAACGAGGCTCCAGGTGGCCGAAGAGCGGGCACTCGCTTCGCCGTCCTCGAGAGGAAACTGATGGATGCTCAGGAGCAACTCAAGGTTGCCTCGGGTCTCGAAAGCGAGATCAGGAAGGCGGAGGAGCGGGCCGAAAAGCGTCCCGGAAGGCTGCCGACTTCCGGGAGAGGTGGGAGAAGGCCAGCAGTCGGCCGACAACGCCCGCATCCGAACCCGATCTCTTGAAGCCAAGCTGGCCGAATTGGAGTCGGCCTTGGAGGGGACTCGTGCGAGCAACCAGGAGCTTCATTCGCGCCTGGAGGAGGCTGAGGCTGCTCGCGTCGCTGCGAGGCGAGCACATGGAGGCTCGGGCCGATCTGCTGAGGGCCTCCTCCGAGGCGGACGACCGGATTGTGGCGAAGGTCATGGAAGCGAAAGCTCAGATTACGGAGCGAGCGGAGGCTGCGCTGGCGAGAAGAGCGCGGAGATCGGGCGTCAGGCGGTACAGGCCTATCGTCAGTCCGCCGAGTTCATCCGTGACATGTCGGACGCGGGGTCCGACTCCTTTGCCTTGGCTTCGATGAAGCCTGGCAAGGGTGTCCGCTAAATACCCCGGAATTGACCTGAGTGGGGTCTCCCTCTTCGACTCCCCTCCGATGCCATTGCCTGCCGATTCTCCAACCGTCTCCCCACCCTTTGTGACGTGCTCGCCGTTCCCGACTCAGGGTTCCTCCAAACTGACTCTCTGTACTTTTCTTTGTTCTTTTCTTTGTATGTTGGCGTTTTGCCATGTTGTATGGGTCTCGGCCCTGATGCAACGAAAGTTAATGCAAACAGAGTGTTTCCTCATTTCCACTTTCGTCCTTCCTCTTCTTAACTCTTGGTAGCGTCTCGCCCGACTCCTGACTCTTGAAGTTTTTTCCGGCGCTAGGCCAGGCATCCGAGGGTTAGGCCTCAGGAAATTCTTCCGGCGCTAGGCCAGGCATCCGAGGGTTAGGCCTCAGAAAATTCTCCCGGCGCTAGGCCAGGCATCCGGGGGTTAGGCCTCAGAAAATTCTTCCGGCGCTAGGCCAGGCATCCGAGGGTTAGGCCTCAGAAAATTCTTCCGGCGCTAGGCCAGGCATCCGAGGGTTAGGCCTCAGGAAATTCTTCCGGCGCTAGGCCAGGCATCCGAGGGTTGGGCCTCGAAAAATTCTTCCGGCGCTAGGCCAGGCATCCGAGGGTTGGGCCTCAGAAATTATTCCGGCGCTAGGCCAGGCATCCGAGGGTTAGGCCTCAGGAAATTCTTCCGGCGCTAGGCCAGGCATCCGAGGGTTAGGCTCAGGAAATTCTTCCGGCGCTAGGCCAGGCATCCGAGGGTTGGGCCCCAGGAAATTCTTCCGGCGCTAGGCCAGGCATCCGAGGGTTGGGCCTCAGGAATTCTTCCGCTGGTCGGCCAAGGCTGGCGCAAGCCGAGGCGACCGGTCGGGGCTTCAGGCTAGTCTGCTCCCGGGATGATCATCGGGTTAGCCTGACATCCGAGGGCCGAGCCTCGGGGAATTCCGCTCGTTGGTCGGCCAAGGCTGGCGCAAGCCGAGGCGACCGTCGGGGCTTCAGGCTAGTCTGCCCCCGGGATGATCATCGGGTTAGCCTGGCATCCGAGGGCCGAGCCTCGGGAATTCCGCTCGTTGGTCGGCCAAGGCTGGCGCAAGCGAGGCGACCGGTCGGGGCTTCAGGCTAGTCTGTGTTAGATGTATGCCTAGAAGCCAATTTGGCTGACACATTGTTGATTCTAGGGACATAATTTTGTACTTGACTATTTATTATTGAATAAATAAAAGGCATCTTTTCATTCATATTTTTATGTGTCTATGAATCGTCCAAGAATTAATAAGATGATGATACATATTCTCAAGAGTTGAGAATTTGAGCCATGTATCATTGGTGATTAATTTCTAAATGCTCCTGATCAATGGATCATCACGAGGACGGTGATCGATCCGATCAGTGCACAGATCACTTTCCTTCTGGATGGACGAGACTTGAGTCCACAGTGTAGGGACACTGAAGTGATAGTGCAGGTGCTTGTTAGAGAACAAGGGTACTGAGCGTGACCAAGACAAGAAGTCACTTGGATGTCTATCCACTCGTCAGTGACTTGCTTGATGTTGCAGTAGTGTGACTGGTCCTTTGACCTGCGGTGCTTCGGCTACTCACAGTGAGGTTATTGTAGTTTGACTGCACACATACATGGTCTCTAGCCATATGGGTCCATGCAGTGTAGATTGGCTGCAGTAAGTTCACTGTAGGAGTAGGGTATGCACCTATAAGGAATCTATCGACCTTGATAGAAGAGGAGTGATCCTATGTGATTTGTTAGACTGAGTTCTAAGACCTTGGCCAGGGCAGTAATATAAAGTGGAAAAAGAGTTTTCCACTATCGAACTCAAGTCGAATAAATCTTGACATATGACAGACGATGGGGTTTGACGAGTTGTCCATGACCTCCGTCCTGTAGGGATCCACGATAGTAGGACTGTATCACATGTTAACTGCACCTAGAGGTTCATCATTCCATTCTGCTGGGTAGCCACTACATGCTGCTAGGTGTCACTGGTGGATGGTGGGACTCATAGGGATTATCTTGATGATCGATAAACCCTAATGAGTTGAGTTGGAATCGTTCCAACCCATTGAAAGGAGTTTTCAATGATATAGTGATAGAGATCACAATATATCTCACTACCAGTCAGAATAGAACCTATGGGGTCACACACACTAGAAGTATTGACCGATCCGATGGTTGAAATCGTGATTAGGAATCACAAGTAATCAATTTGATTGATAAGAAGTTGAAGAAGGAACAAAGGGAATTAATTAATTGGACTTGAAACAAGAATCCTACTTCGGGTAGGATTCCTAGAGTCCTAATTGGATTAGGACTGGGAATCCTAGTTGGAGTAGGACTGGGATTCCTACTTGGAATAGGATTCCTACAATCCTAATGAGATTAGGAATTTTGAATTAAAATTGGATTCCTACTTGGAGTAGGATTCCTAGAAATCCTAATTGGATTAGGACTTCGGATTCAAATAGAGTCCTAATTGGATTAGGACTAAAATTAAACAATCCTAATTGATTAGGATTCCTTAAGTCTAAATTAATTAATTCTAATGAATCAACATGACTCCTAATTGGATTAGGATTGAAGAGTTCAATTGAGTCATGGTTCATTCAAGTCCTAATTGGATTAGGACTAGCATAGATTGAACCCAATTTGGCTAATCCTAATTAGATTAGGATTAAACCATGAGAGAGGCACCTAATCCTTTTGGAAGAGGATTAGGTTAACCAAGTAAGAGGGGCATCAGCCCCTCTCACTTGTAGGGCGACATGAAGAGAGGGGCCGGCGCCCCTCTTGGAAGTTGTCAGGAGCTCCTAATTGTAGGAGCTTCATCCTTAAAAGGAGGACTAGGGCCGGCCCCTAGATGACCTTTCTCCTCTTCAAGCCGTGGCCACCCCTCTCCTCTCCTTGGTTCAGCCGCCATCAGCAAAGGGAAAAGAAGAGGAGGCGTCTCCCTCCTCTTGGTCTTCTTCCTTGGCTTCAACGCGTGTGAAGAGAAGAAGGCTGCGAGGGATTTGATCTTCTTCTTCTTCTTCATCCTTCTTCTTCCTCCTCTCAAGCAATCAAGAGTTGATTGAAAGAGAGGACATCAGCCATCAAAGCTATCTCTGCAAGGGAGCTAGCACCCCGGTGAGATAGAGAGCTTGGATCGGATCCTGCTTCGTGTGGATACCCGTAGAGGCCGGACGTTTGAACGGCTTCAAGCGAACCCTCTTCCAAAACCACGAATTCAGATTTGCGGTGATCATCTACCCGCGCAAGGTGAAGATTTGATCTTCCTAATAGTTTTAAAAGTTTTAATTCTTACCTAATTACGAAAGGTCTCGAAACAACGTTCATGCGATGAACGTATCCCCATGCGTCGATCGCATGCCTTCCGCTGCCATCTGATTTTTTTTGAAATATCAGCGGCATGGGCGGGTTCCCAACAGTGGTATCAGAGCCTAGGCTTCGTAGATTAAGGTAAGAATTAAATATCTAAAGGCTATTAGATCTGAAAATTGAATGATCATGCATGCTGAAAAATTCTGCATGCAGATTTTTCAGGGGTGCTGATTTTTTGCATGCTGATTTTTATGTGATAAAAAGATGATTCTAATTGCATTGTTAATGGGATTACAAAGTTTAGAATCATGATTAGCATGATCAGCGACCTATGTCATGATACAATCAGTTAGTTTTCAGATCTGAAAATTATAATTGTTGCATACGGTGATGATCATAGGATTCAACCCTTTTGGTATCAAATGTAATGACCTGCGATGTGATCTGCGATGTCATGTAATTTTTCAGATGCTTGCATGCATCTTATTTGATGTTTTGAGAGGCCTGCGTGCCTCCTAAAAGGAGATGTAATTTATTTTTATTTTTATTTTACATCTGGTTGTATTTCTGTGATGTGATGTACATCAACGATCAAGTTGAAGCAAAGGCATGAGATGAAAGGTGATCTAAGCGGTTGATGGCGATGGGATCAAGAGTTGATCAAGGATCGAATCAAGGAGGCTTGGAACCAATTCAAGAGTTGAAGACCACTTGATCGATTGATGTGCATGTGCTTGTAATACGACCTAATTAGAATCCATGATCATCACCTATTAAAGTTTAGCTTTAATTTGATGCTGCGATTATAACTGCCTGTGATGTACCGTTTGCATGTGATGTGAATGCGAGTCGGGTAGATAGGTTTACATGTGATGTAGCAAACCCAATTGAGACCTAAATCAAAACCTCCTCAATCAAGTCGAGAGTGAACCGACATGAGCAAGTCATATTAGATTAATTGATCTAATTGGTGTCTAGGAAAGCATGAAAGGTGGTTACTTAATTAGGACCTTACTCTCTGAGTAAGGGGAGCCTCCCACCTGCTTACCTGGCCAATTGTTCGATTACCTCTTATGAAGGGCTCAAGTTGCAAACACTAAGACCTGATTAACCAATATTAAGTCAATAGGTCTTCCACTGTAGTAGAGCTGCTAAGGCCTTTCTGATGTTGATTTGTCTCGGCTGGACACAGTGGTCAAGTTGCATCGGGGGGCTGGACCTCTCTATAGACATGAGATGTTGTAGGGTAAAGGTGGGGTTGGGCACCAATAACTGTTAGGTGAGGACCCAATGACGACTTTATTCCTACGGTTATACGGTGGGTCTGACTTAACTAAGAAATGGGACCAATAACTGTTAGGTGAGGTCTTCATGGCTTAGAGACCAAGTTACACTGCAACATGCTTGAGAAGCATTGTACAAGAGTTGTACACTCATCCATCTATGTGTCACCAATAACTGTTAGGTGAGGTGGCATGTAAATCGGTGGGACCGCAGTACCCACTAGAAACCCTAGTCGTGTGGGATTTCCGTTTTCCTACCAGGGGAGTGTGAGGATTCGAGAAAATAGTGGGAGTTACATTTGTTCTAAAAGACCTTAGAACAGATTAGGATCAAGTACAAAAGTCTAACTAGAATCTTTACTCTCTGCAGATACAATGTCGGCTTCAAACCCTTTGACCCGTATTCTTGAGACCAACCGACTGACCGGAACCAATTACAAAGACTGGCTTAGAAATCTCAAAATAGTTTTGGACTGTGAGAAGATAGGCTACATACTCGATTCAGATATCCCCATACCAGCACGTCCTACTGATGTTCAGCGTGAGTGCATAAAAAGTGGTTGGATGATGACATTAGAGTAAAATGCTATATGATGGCATCCATGTCTAATGAACTCCAATGCCAGCATGAAAATATAAAGACTGCTAGGGACATACTGGCACACCTGCAAGAGTTGTATGGTGAGCAGAGTCGCACAGCTCGTTTTGAAGTGTCCAAGAGGCTTTTCAAAGCGAAGATGCGCGAGGGGTCTGTCCATGATCACGGTCTGACCATGATCAAGGACCTAGAGGAGCTTGAGAAGCTCGGTATGGACATGCACAAGGAATTACAAGTGGATTTGATCCTACAGTCACTTCCTGATTCATTTGGTCAGTTTATAGTAAACTACCACATGAATAAGATTGAATGCACTAAGACTGAACTAATCAACATGTTGGTAACTGCTGAGGGAGCCTTGAAAGGTTCAAGGGGCAATGTCCTTGCTGCTGAGTTGACTTCTGGTTCCAAGAGAAAGTCTACTTGGAAGAAAAAGAAGCCTGCTAAGAAGCAGAAGAAAGACAAGAAGCCAAAGAAGGAAGTTCAAAAGAAAAAGGCTAACGACAAAGGAAAATGTTTCCACTGCAATGTCGAAGGCCACTGGAAGAGAAACTGTCCTTCATACCTCGAGAGCCTGAAGAACAAGAAAGGTGACACACCTTCAGAAGGTATAGACTTGCTCATAATTGAAACTAATCTAACGGTTTCTTCTACTTCTAGTTGGGTTATAGATTCTGGTTCTAGTGCTCATTTGTGCACTACCATGCAGGGTCTAAAGGAAAGTAGAAGGCTGGCGGAAGGTGCGGTAACCCTTCGGGTTGGCAACGGGGCAAAAGTTGCTGCTGTGGCTGTGGGCACCTACCATCTGCGACTACCGTCTGGATTTAGTTTAATACTTAGAGACTGCTATTATGTACCTGTTGCTAGCAGAAATTTGATTTCTGTTTCATGTCTAGCACAGGAAGGTCATGTTTTTACATTTGACAAAGACTGCTGTTCTATTTATTTAAGAAATAAAATAGTCGCACGTGGTTTCATGATTGACAGTCTCTATCATTTACATATGGATGTATCTGTGAATGTTACCGAGCAAGATGTGAGTGCCAAAGGATCCAAAAGATCCAGAGATGAGATAAACCAAAGATATTTGTGGCACCTCAGGCTTGGCCATATTGGAGAGGACAGAATGAACAAAATGGATAAAGATGGGCTTTTAGGCTCATTGACTTCCGAGTCATATCCAGTTTGCGAGTCCTGTCTTCAAGGAAAAATGGCTAGACTGCCCTTTGTAGGACATGGGGAGAGGACCACTGAAATACTTACCCTAGTACATACAGATGTATGTGGCCCATTCGATGTGCTAGCCAGGGGACGTTATTCTTACTTCATTACCTTTACCGATGATTATTCACGGTATGGGTATGTGTATCTTATGAGACACAAGTCTGAGTCTTTTGAAAAGTTCAAAGAGTTCAAGAATGAAGTAGAAAAACAAACTGGAAAACCTCTTAAGGCTCTTCGATCAGATCGAGGAGGAGAATACCTTAGTGGGAATTCCGGGACTATCTCAAAGAAAACGGCATAGTCTCACAATGGACACCTCCGGGTACACCTCAACTCAACGGGGTGTCAGAGAGGAGGAATCGGACCCTATTGGATATGGTCAGGTCCATGATGAGCTTCACTGATTTACCTATGTTCCTTTGGGGAGATGCCTTACTCACAGCGATTTATTTATTGAATAGAGTTCCCTCTAAATCCGTTCCTACCACACCGTATGAGATATGGCATGGTAAGAAACCAAGTCTGGGTCATCTCAAGATTTGGGGATGTCCGGCCCACGTCAAGAGACTACAGGCGGACAAGTTAGAGGCTAGGACCATAAGTGCTCGTTTTATAGGATATCCTAAAGAGTCATTAGGATACAATTTTTACGTCTCAGAGGATCACAATGTGTTTGTGAGCCGTCATGCCATCTTCTTGGAAAATCAGTTTATCCTTGATAGAGGCAGTGGGAGGAAAATTGAGCTTGAAGAGAAAGTCTCTGAAAAGCAACGAGTCATGGATCCTATTGAACCCATTCATACAGAGCCAGTACACGATGTCCCTCGACCACCTCGTAGATCTAGTAGGGTCTCCCATCCTCCCGATAGATACTTAGGTATACTAGAAGAGGA
>NW_024069741.1:0-30763 GCF_009389715.1 Phoenix dactylifera
GTGCATAGATCACTTTCGTTCTGGATGGACGAGACTTGAGTCCACGGTGTAGGGACACTGAAGTGATAGTGCAGGTGCTTGTTACAGAACAAGGGTACTGAGCGTGACCAAGATAAGAAGTCACTTGGATGTCTATCCACTCGTCAGTGACTTGCTTGATGTTGCAGTAGTATGACTGGTCCTTTGACCTGCGGTGCTTCAGCTACTCACAGTGAGGTTATTGTAGTTTGACTACACGTATACATGGTCTCTAGTCATATGGGTCCTTGTAGTGTAGATTGGCTGCATTAAGTTCACTGTAGGAGTAGGGTATGCACTTACAGGGAATCTATCGACCTTGATAGAAGAGGAGTGATCCTATGTGATTTGTTAGACTGAGTTCTAAGACCTTGGCCAGGGCCAGTAATATAAAGTGGAGAAAGAGTTTTTCACTAACGACTCGAGTCGAATAAATCTTGACATATGACAGACGAAGGCGTTTGGCGAGTTATCCATGACCTCCGTCCTGTAGGGATCCACGATAGTAGGACTATATCATATGATAACTGCACCTAGAGGTTCATCATTCTATTCTACTGGGTAGCCACTACATGCTGCTAGGTGTCACTGGTAGATGGTGGGACTCACAGGAATTATCTCGATGATCGATAAACCCTAATGAGTAGAGTTGGAATCGTTCCAATCCATTGAAAGGAGTCTTCAATGATATTGTGATAGAGATCATAATATATCTCACTACCAGTCAGAGTAGATCTATGGGGGTCACACACACTAGGAGTATTGACCGATCCGATGGTTGAATCATGATTAGGAATCACAAGTAATCAATTCGATTGATATTCAGTTGAAGAAGGAACAAAGGAAATTGATTAATTGGACTTGAAACAAGAGCCTACTTCGAGTAGGATTCCTAGAGTCCTAATTGGATAGGACTGGAATCCTAGTTGGAGTAGGACTGGGATTCCTATTGAATAGGATTCCTACAATCCTAATTAGATTAGAGTTTTGAATTAAATTGGATTCCTACTGGAATAGGATTTCTAGAAGACCTAATTGGATTAGACTTTGAATTCAAATAAGAGTCCTAATTGGATTAGGACTAAAATTAAATATGTCCTAATTTGGATTAGGATTTCTAAGTCACAAGTAATTATTAATCAATGAATCAATAGACTCCTAATTGGATTAGGATTGAAGAGTTTAATGAGTCAAAATTGATTTAAGTTTCTAATTGGATTAGGACTTACCTAGATTGGGATCCCAAACTGGTTCACCCTTGGCTAAGCCTAATTGGATTAGGGCCTAAACCACATTAGGGGCTCCCAATCCTCATTAGATGAGATTAGGTTAACCAAGTAAGAGGGGCATGAGCCCCTCTCATCTACTTGGTGCGGCATGAAAGAGGGGGCCGGCGTCCCCTCTTAGGAAACTAGTCTAGGGCTCCTAAGTTGTAGGAGCCCTAGATGCCTTTTAAAGGGAGAAAGGGGGGCCGGCGCCCTATGCATTGGGAATCCTCTCCTCTCCAGCCGTGGCCTCCTCTTTTCCTTTTGGTTTCAGCCGCCATCAGCAAGGGAAGAAAACCTTGGCGTCTCCCCTCCTCTTGGGTTTCTTCCTTGGCTCCAATGCATGAAAAGAGAAGAATGCTGTCAAGGGCTTTGATCTTCTTCCTCTTCTTCATCCTTCTTCCTCCTCTCAAGTACATTCAAGAGTTGAAAGAAAGAGAGGAGATCAGCCATCAAAAGTTATCTCTGCAAGGGAGCTAGCACCCCGGTGAGATAGAGAGCTTGGATCGGTTCCTGCTTCGTGTGGATACCCGTAGAGGCCGGGCACTTGAACGGCTTCAAGTAAACCTTCATCCTAAACCACGAACTTCAGTTTGCGGTGATCATCTACTCGCACAAGGTGAAGATCTGATCTTCTAATGTTTTTAAAAGTTTTTAATCCTTATCTATCTACGAACGGTTATCAAACGATGTTCATGCGATGAACGTCGATCCCGCACATGCCCCTTCCGCTGCCATCTGATTTTGTTTTGAAATATCAGCGGCATGGGCGGGTTCTAATAGTGGTATCAGAGCCTAGGCATCGTAGATTAAGGTAAGGATTAATTATTAATAGGCTTATTAGATCTGAAAATTGAATGATCATGCATGCTGAAAATTTTCTGCATGCAGATTTTTTCTAGGGTACTGATTTTTGCATGCTGATTTTTTATGTTGATAAAAGGATGATTCTAATTGCATTGTTAATGGGATTACAAAGTTTAGAATCATGATTAGCATGATCAGCAACCTATGTCATGAGATAATTCAGTTAGTTTTCAGATCTGAAAATTATAATTGCTGCATGTGGTGATGATCATAGGATTTAAACCCTTTTGGTATCAAATGTAATGACCTGCGATGTGATCTGTAATGTCATGTAATTTTTTAGATGCTTGCATGCATTTTATTTGATGTTTTGAGAGGCCTGCGTGCCTCCTAAAAGAGGATGTAATTTATTATTATTTTTATTTTACATCTGGTTTGTATTTTTGTGATGTGATATACGTCAACGATCAAGTTGAAGACAAGGCATGAGATGAACGGCGATCTAAGCGGTTGATGGCGACTGGATCAAGAGTTGATCAAGGATCGAATCAAGGAGGCTTGGAACCAATTCAAGAGTTGAAGACCAATTGATCGATTGACGTGCATGTGCTTGTAATATGACCTAATTAAAATCCATGATCATCACCTATTTAAAGTTTAGCTTTATTTGATGCTGCGATTATAACTGCCTGCATGTGCCGTTTGCATGTGATGTGAATGAGAGTCGGGTAGATAGGTTTACATGTGATGTAGCAAACCCAATTGAGACCTAAATTAAAACCTCCTCAATCAAGTCGAGAGTGAACCAACATGAGCGAGTCATATTAGATTAATTGATCTAATTGGTGTCTAGGAAAGCATGAAAGGTGGTTACTTAATTAGGACCTTACTCTCTGAGTAAGGGGAGCCTCCTACCTGCTTACCTGGCCAATTGTTCGATTACCTCTTATGAAGAGCTCAAGTTGCAAACACTAAGACCTGATTAACCAATATTAAGTCAATAGGTCTTCCACTGTAGTTAGAGCTGCTAAGGCCTTTCTGATGTTGATTTGTCTCGGCTGGATACAGTGGTCAAGTTGCATCGGGGGGCTGGGACCTCTCTATAGACATGAGATGTTGTAGGGTAAAGGTGGGGTTGGGCACCAATAACTGTTAGGTGAGGACCCAATGACGACTTTATTCCTACGGTTATACGGTGGGTCTGACTTAACTAAGAAATGGGACCAATAACTGTTGGGGTGAGGTTTTCATGGCTTAGAGACCAAGTTACACTGCAACATGCTTGAGAAGCATTGTACAAGAGTTGTACATTCATCAATCTATGTGTCACCAATAACTGTTAGGTGAGGTGGTATGTAAATCGGTGGGACCGCAGTACCCACTAGAAACCCTAGTCGTGTGGGACTTCCGTTTTCCTACCAGGGGAGTGTGAGGAATTCGAGAAAATAGTGGGAGGTACATTTGTTCTAAAAGGACCCTAGAACAAATTAGAATCAAGTACAAAAGTCTAACTAGAATCTTTACTCTCTGAGGATTATAAAGTCAGCTTCTAGACTCTTAACTCATATCCTATAGAACAACCATTTGACCAAACCCAATTATAAGATTGGCTCAGCAAAATTCAAAAAAATAGTTTTGAATTGTGAGAAATTCGGG
Organism: Phoenix dactylifera; assembly: GCF_009389715.1. Lineage (NCBI taxonomy): Eukaryota > Viridiplantae > Streptophyta > Magnoliopsida > Arecales > Arecaceae > Phoenix > Phoenix dactylifera. The sequence continues at coordinate 3,747 of NW_024069741.1, forward strand.
TATATGCTAGACCATGGAATCCCCGTGTTACCAATCCGTCCGATCACTGATCAGCGTAAGACGCTTGTTAAGTGGACGAACAATGACAATAAAGTAAGGTGCTGCACAATGGCATCCATGTCCAATGAATTACAATGCTAGCATGAGAACATGAGACTGCCAGGGACATATTAAATCACCTACAAGAGTTGTATGGTGATCAGAGTCGCGCAGCATATTTTGAAGTGTCCAAGAGGCTCTTTAAGACAAAGATGCGGTGAGGGGCAGTCTGTCCACGATCATGGTTTGACCATGATAAAGGACTTGAAGGAGCTTGAAAAGCTCGGCATGACCATGCACAAGGAATTGCAAACGGATTTGATCCCACAATTTCTTCTAGCTTCATATGAACAGTTTATAGTAAATTACCATATGAACAAAGATTGTATGCACCAAAATAGAATTGTTGAATAAATTGGTAACTAACTTAGGGACCTTGAAGAAGTTCAAGGGGCATCGTTTTCGCTGTCAAGTTGGTTTCTATTTTCAAGGGAGAGTCTATTTGGAAGAAGAAGAAGCCTGCGAAGAAACAGAAGACTAAGAAAACACCAAGTAAGGAAGTTCCAAGAAAAAGGCCAATTGCAAGGAAAAGTGTTTCCATTGCATAATGGGCGGCCATTGGAAGAGGAACTGTCCTACATACATGGGAAGCATAAAGAACATGAAGGGTGACAGACCTTCAGAAAGTTTGTCAGATATGCTCAGGATACTTAGGGACTGTGACCTATTGCTAGCAGAAATTTGATTTCTGTATTTTATTTAGCACAGAAAGATTTTTATTTATTTGAAAATTAAATTGATTCAACATGGTTTTAAGATTGACAGTCTCTATCACATACATATGGATGTATCTGTGAATATATCTGAGCAAACAGTGAATACCATAGGATCTAATAGATCCAAAAATGAGATAAATCTAAAGTATTTATGGCACCTCAGGCTTGGCCATATAGGGGAAGACAAAATAAACAAATTGGAGAAACATGAGCTTTTGGGCTTATTGACTTTCGAGTCATATTTGATTTGTGAATTCTGCCTTCAAGGAAAGATGGCCAAATTATCCTTTGTAGGACACAGGAAGGTCCACTAAAATACTTACCCTAGTACACACTGATGTGTGTGGCCCATTCGATGTGCAGGCTAGGGGTTGTAATTTTTTACTTCATTTTACCGATGATTACTCACGGTATGGGATATGTGTATGAGACACAAAAATGAAACTTTTGAAAGGTTCAAAAAGCTTAGATATGAAGTAGAAAAATAAGCACAAAAACTCATTAAGGTTCTTCGATCAGATCGAGGAAGTGAATACCTTAATGGAGAGTTCCGTGATTATCTCAAGGAGAATGGTATAGTTCCATAATGGACTCCTCCTGGTACACCTTAGCTCAATGGAGTGTCAGAGAGGAGGAATCAGACTCTATTGATATGGTCCAGTCCATGATGAGCTTCACTGATTTATCCTTGTTTCTTAGATAGATGCCCTATTTTCAGCTATTTACTTGTTGAATAGAGTTCCTTCTAAAGTCCATTCCTACCGCACCATATGAGATATGACATGGTAAGAAACCAAGTCTTGGTCATCTCAAGATTTGGGGATGTCCGGCCCACGTCAAGAGACTACAGGCAGACAAGCTAGAGGCTAGGACCATAAGTGCTCGTCTTATATGATATCCTAAAGAGTCATTAGGATACAATTTTTACGTCTCAGAGGATCACAATGTGTTTGTGAGCCGTCACGCCATCTTCTTGGAAAAACAATTTATCCTTGATAGAGGCAGTGGGAGGAAAATTGAGCTTGAAGAGAAAGTCTCTGAAAAAGCAACGAGTCATGGATTCTATCGAACCCATTCATACAGAGCCAGTACACGATGACCCTCGACCACCTCGTAGATCTAGTAGGGTTTCCCATCCTCCCGATAGATACTTAGGTATACTAGAAGAGGAATACCAAGGAAATGTTTCTAGTGGGAGATAGGGATCATACATAAGATCCCAAAAACCTACGACGAGGCGATATCAGATATCGATCCGAGAAATGGCTGGAAGCCATGAAGTCAGAGTTAGACTCCATGCATTCCAACCAAGTCTGGACCTTAGTAGACCCACCAGAAGGTATTGTACCTATTGGAAGCAAATGGAATCTACAAAAGGAAAGATAGGTTCGGATGGAGAGGTAGAGACCCTATATGGCAAGGTTGTGGCGAAAGGGTATAGTCAGCGCGAGGGCATTGGACTATCAGGAGACCTTTTCACCTGTAGCCATGCTGAAATCCATCCGAACATTACTTGCCATTGCAGCATTTCATGATTATGAAATCTAGCAGATGGATGTGAAAACAGCTTTTTTGAATAGATATCTTGATGAAGACATCTATATGGAACATCCTTTGAGTTTCACTTCCAGTGATGGAGATCACAAGGTCTGCAAGCTGCAAAGGTCCATTTATGGACTAAAGCAAGCATCTCGGAGTTGGAACACTCGTTTCGATGACGCAATCAAAATGTTTTGATTTCATCAAAAATGAAGAGGAAACCGTGTGTTTTACAAAAAGGTTAGTGGGGAGCGCTGTCGTATTTCTCGTACTGTACGTGGACGACATCCTCCTGATAGGGAATGATCATTCCCATGCTAACCTCGGTCAAGGTCTGGTTGTCAAAAGAGTTCTCCATGAAAGACCTTAGGGAAGCATCCTATATTTTAGAAATAAAGGTCCATAGAGATAGATCTAAAAGGATGCTTGGCCTATCACAGGAAGAGGAAATGCTGAAAAGGTTCAGCATGGAAAACTCAAAAGGGGTCTCTTATTCCCTAAGGCATGGAATTAATCTCTCCAAGAAGATGTGGGCCCCCAAACACATCTGAAGAGATTCAACGCATGAGCAAGATCCCCTATGCATCAGCAATAGGGAGCCTCATGTATGCCATGCTATGTACATGACTTGATATAGTACATGCTGTGAATGTCACGAGCATATGTCAATCAGATCCAGGCAAGAAGCACTGGATAGCTGTGAAGAACAGTCTTAAGTACTTGAGAAGAACTAAGGACATGTTCTTGGTCTTTGGAAGTGTTGGGTTGTGGAGCCTGATCCATTTCTTTTTTCCTAGACTCCTATGTGCACTATGGTGGTGGAGGATCAAGGGAAGACAAGCTGGAAAGAGTTTCGAGAAGATTCGGAGTTGAATCAGCAAAGGAAAGAAACATTCAGCAAGGTCCGGAGTCGACTCCAGCAGACTTGGAGTCGACTCTGGCACGCAGGAAGTCTTGGCACAGCTTTTGGAGTCGACTCCAGCAGAACGGGAGTCGACTCCCCAGTGTTGGAGTCGACTCGAGGAACTCCAGGAGTCGACTCCCACAGGCAGACAGAGAGGCATTTTTCTGTGGACTGTTTTCCGAGTCGACTCGCAGAATTGCGGGAGTCGACTCGAGCCACGGGGTTTCACGCAAGGCTGAGTTATGAACCGGGTCAAGCCAAGGTTTTTGGTAGCCCTAATCAAGTAAGAGATTTGGAGGTATAAATAGACTTCTTGAGGGGACACGAGAGGAAGGTTGCAACCCAGAGAAACCCTAGAACTCATCAACGAGAGGTTCCAAAAGGAAGATCCTTTGTGTGCATCAGCAAGACGTCGTGTTGCTCGTCTTGAGAGAGATTGTTTGCTGTGAGAAAGAGAGTTTGTTTTCTCTTCTCTTGAATCTCTGTAACCTCCTTTGATCATATAGTGAATTATTGATCTGTGCGGCTGTGGACGTAGGAGCAAAAGACTCCGAACCACATAAACTTGTTTGTCTTGTGCGTTTTGCTATTGCTTTTTGCCGTGTTATTCATCTCTCCTACTATCCTTTATATTCCGCATTTGCTGTTTGATTCCTAACAACTGGTATCAGAGCCATCTGGTTCAAAGGAAAAAGTGGGAGCAATGGCGGCTGAAGAAGGCAAGGTCAAGATTGACAGATTTGACGGGCAAAGACTTTGGTTTCTGGAAGATGCAGATCGAAGATTATCTATATCAGAAGAAACTTCATCTACCTCTTGAAGGTATGAAACCGACAGATATGTCACAGGCCGACTGGGATTTAATGGATCGTCAGGCTTTGGGAGTTGTTCGCTTGACGTTGGCTCGAAACGTTGCGTTCAACGTTTGGAAGAGAAGACAACAGCAGGTTTGCTGAGAGCATTGTCGAATATGTATGAAAAAACCCTCGGCCTCCAACAAGGTTGTACCTGATGCGCCGTTATTTCAATCTGAAGATGAGTGAAGGTTCCTCTGTTTACTGATCACATCAATGAGTTCAATCTGATTACGAGCCAGTTGAGTTCGGTGGAAATCAGTTTTGAAGATGAAGTTCGTGCCCTAATTCTTCTATCCTCCTTGCCAGAAAGTTGGGGTGCAACCGGTGACAGCTGTAAGCAGTTCCTCGCGCTCAAACAAACTGAAGTTTGAGGAGGTCCGAAATCTGATACTCAGTGAAGATATCAGAAGGAGGGGAGTCTGGTGTGAAATCTGGGTTCGATCCTGGAAACACATCTGAGGCAGAGGAAGACTGTGCAACGCAGTGAAAACCGGTGGCAGATCGAAGTCTAGAAGAGGGAGGAGCAAGTCTAGATCGAAAGGCGATGGCTGCTGGGCATTGTGGCAAGATGGGCCACACGAGGAAGAATTGTTGGCTTAGAAAGAAGAATCCAAGCAAGCGGCAGAACGAGGTGTCCGTGAATGCAACCAAAGATGAAGCCAACGATGCTTTGATTCTCAGCGTGGACAGCCCTATGGAATCGTGGATACTCGACTCTGGACGCTTCGTTTCATCCTCTACCTCAAGCGGAAAGAGAGTGTCTGCTAAACTACACTGCAGGAGACTTCGGAAAGGTTTATCTCGCTGATGATTGAGCCTTTAAGATATTGTGGGGACAGGTGAAGTTCATATCAGGATGATGAATCAGTCAGTGTGGAAATTGAAGAATGTGAGGCATATCCCCGGCTTGAAGAAAAACTTGATTTCTGTTGGGCAGCTTGACAGCGAAGGGTATGTACTACCTTCGTAGGTGGTTCATGGAAATCACCAAAGGAGCTATGGTGATAGCACCGTGGGAACACAGTTGGGGACTCTCTACATGACCAATGACACCAAGGATACGGTGGCATTAACAGAAACAGGTGCAGATAGTTGTCTTTGGGCATCGGCAGACTTGGACATATGAGTGAGAAAGGTATGAAGAGGATGGTGAAGAAGAACAAGCTAGCAGATCTGAAAACTTTGATGTAGGTCTCTGTGAAGACTGCATATTTGGGAAGCAGAAAAAGGTTAGTTTCTCCAAAGGGTGGAAGAACACCGAAGACAGAAAAGCTAGAGCTTGTACACACAGATGTGTGGGGGGCCTTCACCGGTTGCATCTCTTGGAGGCTCACACTATTATGTCACGTTCATTGACGACTCTACCAGAAAGGTTTGGATTTATTTCATGAAGCACAAATCAGAGGTATTTGTCACCTTCAAAAGGTGGAAAAGTCTGGTGGAGAATGAATCTGGTGCAAAGATAAAACGACTAAGGTCTGACAATGGCGGTGAGTATGACAGCAGTGAGTCAAGGAATTCTGCGCAGTGAATGGAATCCGAATGGAGAAGACAATACCGAGCACACCGCAAGCAAAATGGGGGTGGCTGAGCAATGAACAGACCCTGAACGAGAGAGCCATAGTATGAGGATCCATGCTGGTTTGCCACGATGTTTTTGGGCTGAGGCAGTCAACCCCGCAGCGTATCTAATAAACAGAGGCCCGTCGGTTCCTCCTAGATTGCAAATTGCCCTGAAGAAGAGTGGACAGGAAAAATAGTAAATTGTCACACTTGAGGGGTCTTTGGGTGTGTCTCCTTTGTGCACATTAATGCAGAGAAAAGGGACAAGCTAGATGCAAGTCCAGAAAGTGTTTCTTCATTGGATATGGTACAGATGATTTTGGTTACAAGTTTCGGGATGCACAGAACCAGAAGGTCATCAGAAGCAAGGATGTGATATTCAATGAGCGAGTTCTCTATAAGGACAAGAATACTTCAGATCTTGAGAGTGCAGGGGAGCAAAGCAAGGAAAAACAGCAAGTTGAGTTGCAAGAGATTACAGAAGAAGACGTTGCCAAAGAGTTCAGAGAATTCTGAAAATTCAGAAACTGTTGCGGCAACACCTCAACCAAGTTATACCACAGCTGAGAAGATCTACAAGAATCTCCAGACAACCCGCGATAGATATTCATCCCTTTACATTATCTGCTATTGACAGATGAGGTGAAACCGAGTGTTATGAACGAAGCCATGGAAAGTGAAGATTTCGGTGAAGTGGGAGTTAGCCATGAAAGGACGAGATGAAGTCCTTGGATAGAAATCAAACTGGGAACTCAGTTCACTACCAGAAGGCAAGAAGGCTTTACAGAACAAGTGGTCTACAAAGTTAAAGAGGAACAGTGATGGCAGGCAAAAGGTACAAAAGCAAGGTTGGTTGTGAAAGGGCTTCCAACAGAAGGAAGGTATCGACTACACTGAGATTTTCTCTCCAGTAGTCAAAATATTCACACGCGATCAGAGTGATTCTGCAGTATTGTTGGCAGCAGAAAATCTGTATTTGGAGCAGTTGGATGTTACCAACTGCATTTCTCCATGGAGAGATTGATGAAGACATCTACATGCAGCAACCTATCGGCTTTGCAGTCCCTAGCAAGGAGAACCTTGTATGCAAGCTGAAGAGAAGTTTGTATGGTTTGAAACAGGCCCCGAGGTTGTGGTACAAAAAGTTCGATGGATTCATGATCAACAATGGTTTTGCAAGATGTCAAGAAGATCATTGCTGTTATCTAAGGTACTTGATGGCAGTTTTATCATCTTACTTGTATGTTGACGACATGTTGATAGCCGGACCGAACCTACAAGAGATTGAAAGATGGAAGAAAGAGCTATCAAGGAAGTTTGCAATGAAAGACATGGGTGCAGCAAAACAGATGCTTGGGCTGAGGATTGAAAGGGATAAGGTGGCTGGAACACTGAAGCTTTCTCAAGCTAACTACATTGATAAGGTGTTGAATAGATTCAATATGACAGATGCAGATTCTGTGAAGACACCTTTAGCGAGCCATTTCAAACTTTCAAAAGAGCAATCACCCAAGGATGATGAGGAGCTGAAGAAGATGTCAAGGGTACCATATGCTTCAGCTGTAGGCAGCTTGATGTATGCTATGATATGCACGAGACCCGACATTGCACATGCAGTGGGAGCTGTGAGCAGATACATGGCCAATCCGGGTAGACAACATTGGGAGGCTGTCAAGTGGATCCTAAGATATTTGAAAGGTACCAGAAATGTAGGCTTGTGTTATAGAAAAGGCAGTCAAACACTACAAGGTTTTGTGGATGCAGACCTAGGAGGTGATACTGACACTAGAAGAAGCACCACAGGGTATGTTTATACCGTAGGCGGACAGCAGTGAGCTGGTTCTCACAACTGCAAAAGATCGTTGCTCTTTCGACAACTGAGGCAGAATATGTTGCCATTACAGAAGCCAGCAAGGAGATGATTTGGCTACAAAACCTTCTGAAAGAGCTGGGCAGAGAACAGAACTGTAGTGTACTATTCTGCGACAGTCAGAGTGCTATTCACTTAGCTAAGAACCCAATGTTTCATGCGAGAACGAAGCACATACAGCTGAGATATCACTTCATCAGGAAGTTGCTAGAAGATGGCAGTTTGTTACTTGAGAAGATTCAAGGAGCAAAGAATTCAGCGATATGTTGACTAAGACAGTCACTACAGAGAAATTGAGGCTATGCATGGCCTCAATTGGCCTCCAAAGCTAGTTGAATGGAGGTGCCGCACAGAGAATACAGATCAAGATATGAAGTTTGTTTATTTTTCAGATAGATGCACAATTGGATGTATCAGTCTCCAAGTGGGAGAGTTGTTGGGTTGTGGAGCCTGATCCATTTTTTTTTCAACCCCTATGTGCACTATGGTGGTGGAGGATCAAGGGAAGACAAGCCGGAAAGAGTTCGAGAAGATTCAGAGTTGAATCAGCAAAGAAAAAAATTCAGCAAGGTCCGGAGTCGACTCCAGCAGACTTGGAGTCGACTCTGGCACGCAGGAACTTGGCACAGCTTGGAGTCGACTCCAGCAGAGGAGTCGACTCCCCAGTGTTGGAGTCGACTCGAGAACTCCAGGAGTCGACTCCCACAGGCAGACAGAGAGGCTTTTTCTGTGGACTGTGGCCGAGTCGACTCGCAGAATTGCGGGAGTCGACTCGAGCACGATTTTCACGCGAGGCTGAGTTATGAACCGGGTCAAGCCAAGGTTTTTTGAGCCCTAATCAAAGTAAGAGATTGGGAGGTATATATAGACTTCTTGTGGGACACGAGAGGTGGTTGCAACCTTGAGAAACCCTAGAACTCATCAACGAGAGTTCCAAAAGGAGATCCTTTGTGTGCATCAGGAAGACGACGTGTTGCTCGTCTTGAGAGAGATTGTTTGCTGTGAAAGAGAGTTTGTTTCTCTTCTCTTGAATCTCTGTAACTCTTTGATCATATAGTGAATTATTGATCTGTGCGGCTGTGGACGTAGGAGCAAGAGACTCCGAACCACATAAACTTGTTTGTCTTGTGCGTTTTGCTATTGCTTTTGCCGTGTTATTCATCTCTCCTACTATCCTTTATATTCCGCATTTGCTGTTTGATTCCTAACAGGAAGAAGATCAGAGTTGAAGGTAGAAGGATGCACACATATTGATGATAGAAAGTCTACATCAGAATATGTGCAATGGTGGTTCAGTAAATTGGAAGAATTTCAAACAACCGATCATTATAGATTCTACCTTAGAAGCTGAATGTTAAGTCGTCTCTAAGGGTGTAGTGGAAATCTTTTGGTTTAAAAGGTTCATTGCATAGTTAGGTGTAATGTCATCAGATGTCATAACACTCTACTGCGATAACAAAGGCACCATAGCACTAGCTAAGGAGCCAAGGTCTCACCAGAAATCGAAGCACATAGAACGGCAGTTTAACCTAATAAGTAGAGGATCAGAGAGTAGACTCCACAGAAAATGTGGCGGACCCATTCACTAAGCAGCTAAGTCGGCAGAAAACTAAAACGCATCTTGAGAAGATGGGGCTTAGGTTTATGGCTGATTGGCTTTAGTGCAAGTGGGAGATTGTTAGATGTATGCCCTAGAAGCCAATCTGGCTGATACATTGTTAATTCTAGGGACATAATTTTGTACTTGACTATTTATTATTGAATAAATAAAAGGCATCTTTTCATTCATATTGTTTATGTGTCTATGAATCGTCCAAGAAATTAATAAGATGATGATGCATATTCTCAAGAGTTGAGAATTTGAGCCATGTATCATTGGTGATTAATTTCTAAATGCTCCTGATCAATGGATCATCACGAGGACGGTGATTGATCCGATCAGTGCACAGATCACTTTCCTTCTGGATGGACGAGACTTGAGTCCACAGTGTAGGGACACTGAAGTGATAGTGCAGGTGCTTGTTACAGAACAAGGGTACTGAGCGTGACCAAGACAAGAAGCACTTGGATGTCTATCCACTCGTCAGTGACTTGCTTGATGTTGCAGTAGTATGACTGGTCCTTTGACCTGCGGTGCTTCAGCTACTCACAGTGAGGTTATTGTAGTTTGACTACACGTATACATGGTCTCTAGTCATATGGGTCCTTGTAGTGTAGATTGGCTGCATTAAGTTCACTGTAGGAGTAGGGTATGCACTTACATGGAATCTATCGACCTTGATAGAAGAGGAGTGATCCTATGTGATTTGTTAGACTGAGTTCTAAGACCTTGGCCAGGGCAGTAATATAAAGTGGAGAAAGAGTTTTCCACTAACGAACTCGAGTCAAATAAATCTTGACATATGACAGACGAAGGGGTTTGGCGAGTTATCCATGACCTCCGTCCTGTAGGGATCCACGATAGTAGGACTGTATCATATGATAACTGCACCTAGAGGTTCATCATTCTATTCTACTGGGTAGCCACTACATGCTGCTAGGTGTCACTGGTGGATTGTGGGACTCACAGGATTATCTCGATGATCGATAAACCCTAATGAGTAGAGTTGGAAACCGTTCCAATCCATTGAAAGGAGTCTCAATGATATTGTGATAGAGATCATAATATATCTCACTACCAGTCAGAGTAGAACCTATGGGGTCACACACACTAGAAGTATTGACCGATCCGATGGTTGAATCGTGATTAGGGAATCACAAGTAATCAATTCGATTGATATTCAGTTGAAGAAGGAACAAAGAAAATTGATTAATTGGACTTGAAACAAGAGTCCTACTTCGAGTAGGATTCCTAGAGTCCTAATTGGATTAGGACTAGGAATCCTAGTTGGAGTATGTGGAGTGATTGATTAAAACTCTATTTGATTTTGATGAGCTCAAAGCATTTGAGTATATCTTTTGTTTACTAATGAATTCAATTGAGTGTTTCAGTGAAAATCTTGTCTAAGTGTTTCTAGACTTGGTTCAAGATATTTTGGATAAGTTAAGAAGTCAGTTTGAACCAAAGTCTGAGACTCGAGTCGACTCCGGAATATTACGAGTCGACTCCAAGCGTATCAGAATCACTGGCACTGGCTCGAGTCGACTCCGGTATCATTACAAGTCGACTCCGACTGAGAACTGACAGACGAACAGAAAGACTCAACTCAAAACCTGTCAGCGAGTCGACTCCTGAAGGTGCGCGAGTCGACTCCGATGTTGATTACCGAGTCGACTCCGGAGTAGTAATGAGTCGACTCCAAGGAGTTACAGACAGAAAAGTCAGAGAGCGATTTTCGACCCTGAGATTCGAGTCGACTCCTGTGGAACGCGAGTCGACTCCGATGGTTGGCAGGTCGACTCTCAGTGGTACACAAGGCAAAAGTCAGAGAGCAGTTTTCGGACTCTGAGATCCGAGTCGACTCCCGCAATGCGCGAGTCGACTCCGAGACAGCGCGACCCCAAAAAGACAGAAGACCGAATTATTGTCTCTGGGAGCCGAGTCGACTCCCAGACAGCTCGAGTCGACTCCAAGGCAGCGCTACATCAAAAAGGCAGAAGGCTGTGTTTCGGAAACTGAGAGCCGAGTCGACTCCGGAACATTCCGAGTCGACTCCAAGACTGGAGAGCCAAAAGACAGAGATCGGGAGTTCGGGCTCTGAGCGCCGAGTCGACTCCCAGGATTGTCGAGTCGACTCGAGTGGGCCAAGTTGAAAAACGCTTCGCTTTCCATCTTGCTTCACTACCTGATTCCTATTAGCTAGCCCCGTCATGCTTATCTCTCTGGGTCGTGTTATCCACTCCTTCATCAAGTTAGGTCGACCAGACCAGGATCGAGTCGAGTACGACCCAACTCTAGAGGCGAACCGGGCATTTTTAGAAGCAAGTGAGCCACCGGTAGCCTAAGCTCGCCCTCGCTTCTTCTTTGTTGCTGAGTTAGCAGATCCTGATCGTGATCCTTGATGCACTGGGAAAAAGCCCTATTGAACTACCTTCCTTTGTTTTCCACTCACGAAGCTAGGCTCCATGGACTCATGGGATGAGCCGACTCCGAAAATGGCCAAGTCAGCTCCAAGAAGTTGGCGAGTCGACTCGGGTTAAGTCGAGTCGACTCCCAGTCGCGGAGATCACTTTAATTCAAATTCGAAACAGTTGCCGAGCCGACTCCAGAAAAGCATGAGTCGACTCCCGCTACAGCCGAGTCGACTCCAGATCGCACGAGTCGACTCCGACCCCAACGGACATATTGTCAGGATGTGCAGAGTGTGCAGAACGTGCAGAAAAAGGTGTCTAACGGCTAGTTTCTATGGAGTATGCTTAAATAGCCACAGAGGACTGTAGCAAGGCAGAGAAGCACCATTCCACTCAAAGAAATCAAGCATCCTATCTCTGCAACTGGTTTTCAACAGAAAAGAAGGAAGAGCGCCATTAACTCCATCCAGCTACCTCTTCCCAGCATTTAAAGAAGTCTCCTCCTGCCTTCAAGTCGACCAGACATTCAAGAGGAGACTCACAGTTCAAGAAGCCCTTCTCTATTCCAACTCAAAAGTGTTTGAGGGCTCTTAACTTCTCTCTAGTTTATATTGTTGTATATCTGCTTTTTAGAAGCTCTGTTTTTCTATTTGTCCTTGTTCCTTTCCATCTTGTCTTTGCTTGATTCAATTAGGGGATTGAATCAAGAGTGTGTAGAGGTTGGTTGGTGAGCCGAGGGTAAAACCAACGTGTAAGGGTTCGATTGTGATCCCAGGAAAAACAATCGGGGTGGTTCTAGTCGTGAGCCTGGGAAAACCGACCGAGTTCGTTGTGAGCTCGTAAAACAACAAGTTGGGTTGTGAGCTTGTAAAACAACCGGCTGTAATCCAAGGGGTTATAGTGAATTCCTAAGTGAGACTTGGGGAGTGGACGTAGGAGCAAGGGTTAGCTCCGAACCACTATAAACATTGTGTTTGTGATTGCTTGTGTCTCTCTCTCTCACTCTCATTTCACTCACAGCACATAGCAACTAATTAATCATCTTGCAAAAGTATTAATTAGTCATCCTCAAACGTTTTAATTGCAAAATTATTTTAAAACCCAATTCACCCCCCCTCTTGGGTTGTCTATCTGGGCAACAAGTGGTATTAGAGCCTAAACTCTTCTACCCTAAGAGTAAAAGATCAAATGACAACCCCATTTGGATCTTCCCACATTGAGGGTCAGTCCACCCAAAGACCCCCATTCTTTAATGGATCCGACTACTCATATTGGAAGGCTAGGATGAGAATATTTATCCAAGCCCAAGACTATGAGATGTGGACATTATAGTAAATGGACCATACATCCCATCCATCTATGTAGAGGGTGTCACTGTACCCAAACTCGAAAAGGATTGGGATGACCATGACATGAGAAAGGCACAACTCAATTCCAAAGCAATGAATGTGCTTTACTGTGCATTAGATAGGAATGAATTCAATAGAGTCTCTACTTGCAATTCTGCAAAAGAGATTTGGATACACTTGAAGTGACCCATGAGGGCACGGAATCAAGTCAAAGAATCCAAAATAAACATATTGGTTCATAAGTATGAACTATTTAAGATGGATTCTAATGAAACAATCACTTGCATGTTCACTAATTTACTGACATTGTCAATGCCTAAAAGCCTGGCAAAAACTATACTAACAGTGATCTTGTCAGGAAGATTCTTCGCTGTCTACCAAGGTCATGGGAAGCCAAGGTGACGGCAATCCAAGAAGCCAAGAACTTGAACAAGCTACCACTTGAGGAGCTTCTTGGATCCCTAATGACGCACGAGCTAACAATGAAGCAACACAGCGAAGAAGAGTCCTCCCATAAGAAAAAGGTAATAGCTCTCAAATCTACATCATCTAACAAAGACTTGTCTTGCAGTAGCAGCAGTGAAGAAGAAGATCACAAGGGAGAGGATGATGAGGCTCTTCTCGTACGTAAGTTCAGAAGATTCATCAACCAAAAGAAGTCCTTTCATCAAAGGAGAGGCCCCTCAAATTTCTATCGAAAGGATAAAGGTAAGGAAAGGAAAAATGAGGGGATGGATGTTATGAGTGCAAGAAGCCGGGACACATCAGAGCTGAGTGTCCTTTACTGAAGAAGGGGAGCAAGTACAAGAAGAAGAAAGCCCTTGTCACCACCCTATCGGACTCCGACACATCATCATCATCATCGGATGAGGAACAAGGAAAAAGGCCAATTTCTGCTTCATGGCCAATGAAAATGAGGTAACATCCGCATCACATTTAGATTTTACTTTCGATGAATTATATGATGCTTTCAATGAATTAATGGATGAATACAAAACAATAAACGTTAAAAACCAAAGAACTAAAAGTAACTAACCAAACTCATCTCCGTAAGTATGATTCATTAGTTAAGGATAAAGATGTTCTTATCAAAGAAAATGCAGAACTTAAAACAAGTAACCAAATCTTGATACAAAGAATAATACCTTAACTAAAAAAAATGAAAGGCTGAACAAAGAAACATTAGACCCAAAAACAATAAACATATAAATGAGAGTCTCACAAAAGAACTAAATGATCTAAAAGCAGAAAAACAAACACTAACTAAAGAACTTGAAAAATACAAACCCTTGGTTGAAAAATTTACAATAGTTCTGAAAAATTGAATATGATACTTAATAGTCAAAGAGTGGTATTCAATAGAGCGGGTAAAAGGGTATAAACCTAAACATAAGCAAAAACTTCTTAGTAACTTCTTTGTTAAAGCAGGGAAAAGTAAAACTAAGAAAATAACCTGCTTTTGTTGTGGAACTTTAGGACATAAAGCAAATGTGTGTAATTATAGGAAAGGAAAAACTAAAAGAAAAATTAAGAGAGTTTGGGTTCCAAAAGGAACCAACATTACTAACCCATGAAGGACCCAAGAAAACTTGGGTACCTAAGATTATATGATTTGCTTGTGTAGGAGTGTCTTGCAGCCAAGGTCGACAAAAATTGTTGTACTTGGATAGTGGCTGCTCAAGACACATGACGGGTGACAAGGATCAATTCTTCACCCTTGAACTAAGAAGGGAGGTGTTGTGACTTTTGGAGACAATAACCAAGGTCACATCATTGGTATAGGTAAAGTACAAATTATCCTTTCAACTTTTATTGATAATGTTCGATATGTTGATGGTCTTAAGCATAATTTATTAAGCATTAGTCAATATGTGATAGAGGTTATAATGTTATGTTTAACCATCACTATGCATCATAACAAACCCAAATGACAATAGTTTAGTTTTTAAGGAATAAGACGTGGAAATGTGTATGTTGTAGACCTTGAGGATCTTGCCAAACACAACCCATGTTAGTTGTTAATGAAACTAAGGATAATGATGCTAGTTGGTTATGGCACCGTAAGTTAGGTCATGCAAGCATGGACACCATATCTAAACTAGTTAAAAGAGATTCTGTATAGGTTTGCCAAAATTAAAGTTTGAAAAAGAATAAAATATGTGAAGCATGTCAATTTGGCAAACAATCAAGGAACTCCTTTAAATCTATAAATTGTGTCTCTACCTCTAGACCTCTAGAACTACTACACATGGACCTATTCGGACCAACTAGAACCACAAGTCTAGGTAGAAATAAATATGGTCTAGTTATCGTAGATGATTATTCTAGATATACTTGGGTCATGTTCTTAGGCTATAAGGATCAAGCATTTTCAATTTTCAAGAAATTTCATAAAGAAGTAACAAATGCTAGAGATACTTCAGTAATAGCTATTAGAACTGACCATGGTACCGAATTGAAAATCATTTATTTGATGAGTTTTGTAGTAAAAAGGGGATAACACACAATTTCTCTGCACCTATGACACCACAACAAAATGGAGTTGTGGAGAGGAAAAATAGAACTCTAGAGGAAATGGCTAGAACTATGTTGTGTGAAAGTAACCTCCCTAAGTACTTTTGGGGAGAAGCCGTCAATACTTCTTGTCATATATTAAATAGAGTTTTATTAAGACCCATCATAAAGAAAACACCTTATGAACTTTGGAAAAATAGAAAACCAAAAGTGAACTATTTCATATTTTTGGATGTAGGTGTTTTGTTCATAATAAGGAAAAGATAATCTAGAAAATTTGACTCTAAATCTGATGAGGTATATTCTTGGGGTACTCCACAACTAGTAAAGCCTATAGAATCTTTAATAAAAGAACCCTAGTTATATAAGAATCCATACATGTTATTTTGATGATTTTAGTGATATCTCTTCTAGCAAGAGAGTTAATTTTGATGATGATGGTGAAATTCTGAAGAGAAGATAGATGAGATGACATACAAGATGATAATCAAAAATTAATTGGAAATGCATCATCAAGCCAAGAGGCTATTATGGATCATGGGCTGACTAAGGCTTGGAGGTTTGCTCACGGGCATCCTAAGGAATTAATTCTAGATGATCCATCTCAACCTGTTAGGACTAGAGCATCTCTTAGGAACTTAAACATCATCTAGCTTTCGTTTCACATTTGAGCCCAAACACATAGAAGAAGCTGAAAAAGATGTAAATTGGATAAATGGCAATGCAAGAAAAATTAAACCAATTTACTAGAAACAAAGTATGGAATCTAGTTGAAAGACCTACTGAATATTCAATATAGGTACCAAATGGATTTATAAAATAAACTTGATGAAAATGGAATTGTAATAAGGAATAAGGCTAGACTAGTAGCAAAGGGTTATAATCAAAAGAAGGTATAGATTTTGATGAACCTTTGCTCCTGTAGCTAGACTTGAGGCAATTAGACTTTTACTAGCATTTGCATGCTCTAAGGACTTCAAATTATTTCAAATGGATGTAAAAAGTGCATTCTTAAATGGGTATATTAATGAGGAGGTGTATGTAGAACAACCTCCTGGTTTTGAAATCATCAATACCCTAATCATGTATATAAATTGAACAAGGCACTTTATGGTTGAAACAAGCACCTAGAGCATGGTATGAGAGGCTTAGCAAATTCCTATTAGAACATGAGTTTTCTAGGGGTAATGTAGATACAACATTGTTCTAAGAAGAAAAACAAAGATATGTTGTTAGTGCAGATTTATGTTGATGATATTATTTTCGGTGCTACTAACAATCGCCTCTGCGAAGAATTTGCTGACTTGATGCAGAGTGAATTTGAAATGAGCATGATGGGAGAGCTGAATTATTTCCTCGGGCTTCAAATCAAACAATCTGAAGAAGGCATCTTCATCAATCAAGCTAAATACATCAAGGAGATGCTTAAGAAGTTTGATATGGAGGAGAACAAGTCAATCAGCACCCCCATGAGCTCATCATGCAAATTAGACCAAGATGAATCAGGTAAATCTGTAGATCAGAAACTATATAGAGGTGTGATAGGATCTTTATTGTATCTTACTGCAAGTAGACCTGATATCATGTTTAGTGTTTGCATGTGTGCTAGATATCAGTCTAATCCTAAGGAATCTCATCTAATTGCAGTCAGAGAATCTTTAAATACCTAATAGGAACAAAGAATATAGGGTTATGGTATTCTAAAGAATCTAGCCTAAACTTAATAGGATACACAGATTCAGACTTTGCTAGATGTAAACTTGATAGAAAAAGCACCAGCGGGTCATGTCAATTCCTAGAAGAAAACTTAATCTCATGGTTTAGCAAGAAACAAAACTCGGTTGCATTATCTACTGCTGAAGCTGAATATGTTGCAGCCGGGAGTTGTTGTGCTCAATCTTGTGGATCAAACAACAATTGGAAGATTATGGCATTAAACAAGATAAAATTCCCATTAATTGTGACAATACAAGTGCCATTAATCTAACTAAAAATCTAATTCAGCATTCAAGAACTAAACATATTGAGATAAGACATCACTTCATAAGAGATCATGTACTGAATGGTGATGTGACACTTCAATTTGTTTGCACTGATGATCAATTAGCTGACATTTTTACAAAACCCTTAAGTGAAGAGAGATTTAGTGTGCTTAGGAGGGGATTGGGAGTGATTGATCCATCCTAGTGGTATTTTCCACTAGTTCATTGATTTTGATGATTAGATTGTGGCTAATTTAGAGTTTCTTTACAATGATCATCAAATCAGATCATAACTTAGTGATTTTCCCTCATTCGGCACGAACATAGCATGATTTTTAGGTGCGTGCCAGAGTTCGAGACGACTCGAGCAAGTTTCAGAGTCGGCTCGTAACGGGGAGTCGACTCGCATACAGTCGGGAGTCGACTCGAGGTCAATAGGCGCATAAGGAGAGTCGACTCGCGCATACTTTGGAGTCGACTCGCGTCAGTCGACTCGGATCCGATTTTTTAACCCTAACTTCATCGTTTACTCAACACTTCTATTCACCGCCGCCACTGTTCACAAGCCCTAGAGCCGACTCCTAGAGCGTCTCCGGCCGACCTTAAGGTTTTTCCCGTCCATCTTCCTCGCTTCTTTAGGTTCCTTCCTCTTCCCTAGGTCAAAATGCCTCGTAAAGCCGTTGTCCGGAAGAGACCCCAACCCGACCGGTGCCGAGCGGCGTTCCAAGGCTCGGAACGATCCCGCGAGGCCACAACCT
Source organism: Phoenix dactylifera (assembly GCF_009389715.1). Taxonomy (NCBI): domain Eukaryota; kingdom Viridiplantae; phylum Streptophyta; class Magnoliopsida; order Arecales; family Arecaceae; genus Phoenix; species Phoenix dactylifera. Next base: position 21,909 of record NW_024069741.1, read on the forward strand.
CCGGCTCGTTCCCCGCCGAGGGAGGTTCCCTCGAGGCCGTGCGCCGGGAAGGCGGTCTCCACCGGGAGATACGTCGATTTCGACTATCTCTCCCGGGAGGGCTTTACTATAGGAGAGAGACTGCGGGCCCAGGGCTTAGAGTATTTTTGTTCCTAGATCTCCCCACATACCCTGGCCTAGTTAGGGAGTTCTATGGTACTGTACATAGGGGCGATGGGGGTATCGAGGGCACGGTAGCCGGTGTCCCATTGTTCATTTCGGAGGATATCATTGCTCAGGTCCTCCATCTTCCACAAGTAGGGGTGGCTCCCACACACCCCGAGGATAGGACTGAGGCCCTTACGGCCATTCTAGGACATCCACCTCAGTCCCCCTTAGATGAGGTGTCCGCTAGCTCACTTTCAGTTGAGATGCGGCTCCTCTTGAGTATCATCTCTAGGTCCCTCTTCCCGAAGACTGGCCGCTTCGATTTTGTATCTGAGAGAGACCTAGCTCTTATGTTCTACATCCTCCAGGACACCCCAATCAACTTTCCAAGATGATGTATAGATACCTATGTGAGCCACTAGATAGACCTAGGCTCACCCTCCCCTATGGCATGATGTTCACTCTTCTTTAGGGAGGCCGAGATTCCCATTCCTGAGGGGGAACCCTCTCGCGCATTGCGATGGACAGATCGCATGCGTCCGGGAACCCTACACAGGATGGGGTTTCGGAAGGTCGAGGGAACCTGGGTTAGGAAATCCACCTCCACACATACCACCAGACATTCCCCCAGTCCTGACCCAGACTCAGACTATCCTACCTTTCCCTCCACCTCTGCTCCCACCACCTCAGCCGGACCCTCCTCCTCAGCTCCACCTACTCAGCCCATGGAGGTCCGGATCTCTCCTGAGCAGCTCCGGGAGTTGCGGCAGGAGATAGTTAGAGATCTCCGGGACGACCTGCTTAGGGAGCTCCGAGGTTCAGTGCTGCTCCTCTCCTGCACCTTCTTCAGCGTTGGTCCCTTCCCTGTCAGCCGTGACTGAGATGACGGCCCATGTGCGGGAAGAGATCTACAATGTAAGGTTCCTGATCCAAGCCCAGTTCCACAGCATGAGCGAAGTCACGAGCACCACTCGGAAGATGCGCGATGACATGCGACACGACATGGGCACCACTACCCAGGGGGCCGAGCGCTTGGCGAATGTGCTCATCGCCAAGCTTGACACACTTCAGCAGTCGGTGACCGAGCTCGATACGACACATAGCAGGGCCACCTCGGCCATTATCCGACAGCTCGAGCACGTCACCAATGCAGTCACACTACTTGCAGAGCGCATGCCCCGGGAGCCGCATCCTCCTCGAGGAAGCCTTAGATATCTTTTTGTATTTTGACATGTATTCTTTTTGCTTTACTTATTGTATTCACAAATGTATTTACATACATATCAATACAATGAGTAGACATATTCTCTTCAATTTTGTGCAATTTGCTCTCTAAATGATTGCGTGTTATACTCACTTCCTTTTTGATACGATGACAAAAAGGGGAGAAATATTTAATAGATATGTAAATGGAATCAACATAAAAGAAATCAAAAATTAAAACATAATTTGTTCTTAGTGGATTTGGTACCTCGAGGCTCATTATCTCTCTGTTGGGGCTCCTAATGGAGTAATCTCCAGAATCTATTCAAGGGATATTCGGAGATTAGTTGAATCCTACTCAAGAACAAATTGACAGATTTTCCCTCTAAAAACCAAAAATTTCAGTTCAAAAACTTCAATGCATTAAAAGGAAATTCAGAGAATCAAAACAAAGTAGAATGCATATGTTGAGGGGAGAATCTGAATTTTTAAGAAAGTCAAATCATTAAATATATATAAGCCAAACAATTGAGTGCATGACATGAAGGCTTATATAATTCCAAATGAAAGGGGGAGCTTTAACTCCAAAATTTATTGTTTCACACCTTTCAAGTTTGGATAAATTAAAAAACCAGACACTTGAATTCATTTATAGATTTCATTTCTTGTTTATTGAGCAATTCACTTTACATATACTCAATGTTTTGTCATCATCAAAAAGGGGGAGATTGTGGAGTGATTGATTAAAACCTATTTGATTTTGATGAGCTCAAAGCATTTGAGTATATCTTTTGTTTACTAATGAATTCAATTGAGTGTTTCAGTGAAAATCTTGTCTAAGTGTTTCTAGACTTGGTTCAAGATATTTTGGATAAGTTAAGAAGTCAGTTTGAACCAAAGTCTGAGACTCGAGTCGACTCCGGGATATTACGAGTCGACTCCAAGCGTATCAGAATCACTGGCACGGGCTCGAGTCGACTCCGATCATTACGAGTCGACTCCGACTGAGAACTGACAGACGAACAGAAAGACTCAACTCAAAACCTGTCAGCGAGTCGACTCCTGAAGTGCGCGAGTCGACTCCGATGATTACCGAGTCGACTCCGGAGTAGTATGAGTCGACTCAAGGAGTTACAGACAGAAAGTCAGAGAGCATTTTCGACCCTGAGATTCGAGTCGACTCCTGTGGAACGCGAGTCGACTCCGATGGTTGGCAGGTCGACTCTCAGTGGTACACAAGGCAAAAGTCAGAGAGCAGTTTTCGGACTCTGAGATCCGAGTCGACTCCCGCAATGCGCGAGTCGACTCCGAGACAGCGCGACCCCAAAAAGACAGAAGACCGAATTATTGTCTCTGGGAGCCGAGTCGACTCCCAGACAGCTCGAGTCGACTCCAAGGCAGCGCTACATCAAAAAGGCAGAAGGCTGTGTTTCGGAAACTGAGAGCCGAGTCGACTCCGGAACAGTTCGAGTCGACTCCAAGACTGGACGAGCCAAAAGACAGAAGATCGGGAGTTCGGGCTCTGAGCGCCGAGTCGACTCCCAGGATTGTCGAGTCGACTCGAGTGGGCCAAGTTGAAAAATTAGCTCCATGGACTTCATGGGATGAGCCGACTCCGAAAATGGCAAGTCAGCTCCAGAAGTTGGCGAGTCGACTCCGGGTTAAGTCGAGTCGACTCCCAGTCGCGGAGGTCACTTTAATTCAAATCCGGAACAGTTGCCGAGCCGACTCCAGAAAAGCATGAGTCGACTCCCTACAGCCGAGTCGACTCCAGATCGCGCGAGTCGACTCCGACCCCAACGGACATATTGTCAGGATGTGCAGAGTGTGCAGAACGGGCAGAAAAAGGTGTCTAACGGCTAGTTTCCGTGGGGATGGCTTAAATAGCCACAGAGGACTGTAGCAAGGCAGAGAAGCACCATTCCACTCAAAGAAATCAAGCATCCTATCTCTGCCAACTGGTTTTCAACAGAAAAGAAGGAAGAGCGCCATTAACTCCATCCAGCTACCTCTTCCAGCATTTAAAGAAGTCTCCTCCTGCCTCAAGTCGACCAGACATTCAAGAGGAGACTCACAGTTCAAGAAGCCCTTCTCTATCCAACTCAAAAGTGTTTGAGGGCTCTTAACTTCTCTCTAGTTTATATTGCTGTATATCTGCTTTTTAGAAGCTCTGTTTTTCTGTTTGTCCTTGTTCTTTCCATCTTGTCTTTGCTTGATTCAATCAGGGGATTGAATCAAGAGTGTGTAGAGGTTGGTTGGAGCCGAGGGTAAAACCAACGTGTAAGGGTTCGATTGTGATCCCGGGAAAACAATCGGGGTGGTTCTAGTCGGTGAGCCTGGAAAACCGACCGAGTTCATTGTGAGCTCGTAAAACAACAAGTTGGGTTGTGAGCTTGTAAAACAACCGGCTGTAATCCAAGGGGTTATAGTGAATTCCCAAGTGAGACTTGGGGAGTGGACGTAGGAGTAAGGGTTAGCTCCGAACCACTATAAACATTGTGTTTGTGATTGCTTGTGTCTCTCTCTCTCACTCTCATTTCACTCACAGCACATAGCAACTAATTAATCATCTTGCAAAAGTATTAATTAGTCATCCTCAAACGTTTTAATTGCAAAATTATTTTAAAACCCAATTCACCCCCCCTCTTGGGTTGTCTATCTGGGCAACAGAGTAGGACTGGGATTCCTACTTGAAATAGGATTCCTACTGATGAGAGCACAAAAGTGCGATCTACACATCACTTAAATTAGTATTATTGCTAACACATAATGATATATGGATTGCTTTTGTAGATAGATCTTTAATGGATTATGATTATTGATATATGGATTGCTTTAGTATTTGATCCGTCGTAGACGTAGAAAGCACGATGAATGCTTAGAAATTGAGTTCATATGTTCATGAAACATATACCATGATTAGATCTATCCTGCATTAAATCTTAAATCAAGAACCATAGAGTTTATTCCTTGGATGCAATATCATCAAGGGGGATTCCAGATCCCTACCATTTTTATTTCATTGAATTGTGTTTATTATTCTCTGCATTTTAATTTCTGAAAATCAAAACATAATTTTAATCCACAAATTTATTAAATTAATTAATCTAAAATTATATTAAATAATCTCATATACATTTCGTTCCCTGAGGATTCGACCTCGGACTCCCGAGAATTTACTACTTGTGCGATTCTCCTGCACTTGGGAGAACAATTTTATTTTTGCATCAAGTTTTTGGCGCCGTTGCCGGGGAACGGCTGATTTATTAGTATAATTTTAGATTTAATCAGTATCTTAGTATTTAGTCTTTTTTTTTCTTTCAAAAAAAAAAAAATCTTTATTGCTGTTTTTTTATTCCCTGCATAGTCTGCATCAAACTCTGATATCTGAGTAATCCACCATCTGATTGCACTCAAATTTCGTCGGCTACTGTAGGACACATGTTTCTTTCATCTGAACGGTCTGATTCATCTGAACCGTCTGTTTCTTTCGTCGGATACAACCATTAAATTAATATAAACTTTGCTGCTGTCTGCTTTGAATTTTCTGTGTTTAATTTTTTTGTTTAGAATCAGAATTTTATCATCATCATATCTCATTAACCCTTGTTGCTACTTGAAAATTGATAAGAACTTAAGAAAAGATCAAGGGTAATCATTAAAAAAAATAATAAAAAAAAACAAAAAAACAAACAAATAAATAAACTCTAAAATTTTGTATGCTAGGTTGGAATAGGGACAACACTGGACGCCTGAATCGACAAACATTTGACAATTCCTTAGATCATAATATTGAAAATCTTACGCAAAATCTCAGATCTGGTGAGATGGCTGATGATGTAGGAAGTCACCATGGTGATGAAGGTAGACCCCCAGTTATGACACTTCGACAATACTTACATCCCACTAGGACTAGTCAATCTTCATGCATGATTATTCCTGAAAATGTAGGACACTTTGAAATCAAACCAGGAGTAATTCAATTGCTGCCAAAGTATCATGGAATGGAATCCGAGAACCCTTATCTTCACCTTAAGGATTTTGAGGAAATTAGCATCACATTTAGAGTGCCAAATGTATCGGAAGATGTCCTTAAATTAACCTTGTTTCCTTTTTCCTTGAAGGATAAAGCCAAAACATGGCTGAACTCCTTGAGACCAAGATCGTTAGGAACATGGCATGATATGCAAAGAGAATTCTTAAAAAGGTTCTTTCCCGCACAAAGGACTAATTTTTTGAAAAGGCACATGAGTAATTTCCAACAAAAAGACCATGAAACATTTTATGAATGCTGGGAGAGATTTAAAGATTTGCTACTCTCTTGTCCTCATCATGGGTTTGAAACATGGAGAACCATTAGTTTCTTTTACGAGGGATTGTCTCCACAATTAAAACAATTTATAGAGACTATGTGCAATGGTCTATTTTTGGAAAAGCAACCCGATGAGGCATGGGACTATTTAGACTCTCTCGCAGAGACTGCACAATTATGGGATACAGGGGATAGAGTGAATAAACCTTTGCCTAAGCCTACTAACATTGGACATGGGGGCCTTTATAACCTTAGTACTCAAGATGATATTCAGGCTAAAATGGCAGCCCTTACTAGGAAGGTAGAGAAAATTGAACTTAGAAGGATTAAACCCGTCAAGACCGTAGAACACAACAGCGAGTGTTGTAGGATTTGCGAGATGCCTGGCCATCTCATCACTGATTACCCCACAATACCCGCATTCAAGGAAGTCTTGCACGATCAGGCCAATGTTATGAATACCTATCAAAAATCTTTCAATAATCCTTTTTCGGGTACTTACAACCCTGGATGGAAGAACCATCCAAATTTCAGGTGGAGGAATGACCAACCTCAACAAGTATATAACCCAACTCCTCCACCTCCGCACCCTCATTATGCACATGCACCCCCTCAAAAATCCAGTCTCGAAGAAACTTTGCAATCTTTCATGCAAGGTCAAGCTAAAATCAATGATGAATTAAGAAATCAACTGACAACGCTGACCACTGCTTTAAGTGCTCAAGAGAAGGGTAAGCTACCAGCTCAACCACAACCTAACCCTCAAGTCTACGGCGGTAGCAATGCATCATCTTCAACTTCGCATAAAGAGCAAGCAAAGAGTATAATAACTTTGCGAAGTGGAAAGATTATTGACCGACCAGTCCCAGAACAAACACAAGTCATACCTGATTCTGACCCATCCAAGACAAAAGAAAAGGATAATGAAGAAACCGAAGCACCAACATCTACTGAAAAAATTGAATGTCCTTTTCCTGCACCATTTCCACAAAGATTAAAGCCCTTGCAAAAGCTTGAACCAAACTCTGAAATTCTTGAGCTTTTTAAGCAAGTAAAAATCAATGTACCTCTTCTTGATGCAATCAAACAAGTGCCTTCCTATGCAAAATTTTTAAAAGATTTGTGCACTGTCAAGCGTCGTTTAAATGTCAAGAAGAAGGCATTTCTGGCTGAAAATGTGAGTGCAATTTTACAGCATAACATTCTCCTAAATATAAAGATCCAGGTTGCCCAACTATCTCGTGCATCATTGGCAATTTTAGGATTGAGCGAGCATTGCTAGATTTAGGGGCGAGTGTGAACTTGTTGCCATATACGGTATATGAGCAACTCGGTTTGGATGAGTTGAAGCCAACAACTGTCACCTTACAATTAGCTGACAGGTCAGTGAAGGTCCCTAAAGGAATTATCGAAGATGTGTTGGTCCAAGTAGACAAGTTCTATTTTCCTGTTGACTTTATCGTATTGGACACACATCCGGCTTCCAATTCACCATCTCAGATTTCCGGTCATCTTAGGACGCCCATTTCTTGCAACTTCTATGCATTGATCAATTGTAGGAATGGTGTCATGAAGCTTTCTTTTGGCAATATGACTTTGGAACTGAACGTCTTTAGTATAGGCAAACAACCCAGTGAACATGAAGAAAGTAAAGAAGTTGAATGGGTTGAAACCATTGCGGAAGAATATTTGTTAAAAGAAACATTTATTGAATCGGCCGATAATGGTTTGATAGATTGGTGTTCTGAAGGTACTACTGATGATACAGTCCCACCTATTTTAGATAACTCGGATGGTCAAATTTTTAAGGTAAATGGACACAGATTAAAACTTTTCTTGAGAATTTTGCAGATGAAGAGGACTCCTTTTCCTTGGAGGAGCCTTCTTATGACTGAGCATGACGGCCAAGGTATGTGTATATTAGTTAGAATTATTTTTTTTTCTTTTATTTTTTTTCTTATTTTGTAGGTCTTCTTTTCTGGAAATCAACAGCTCAAGGTATTCTTCTTCTCTCTAATATTCTTTTCTCTATTGTTTCTCACATATAGCTTTCTTGCATCTTTTACATTGAGGACAATGCAATATTTAAGTTGGGGGAGGAAATATTTTGCAAAAAAAAAAAAAAGGTTTTTGCATTTGATTTATTCCATTACTTTCTTTTCTGAGCAAATGCACATGTATTTTCATATTGAGTTTGTGCAACTATTAATGCAAGGAATACATGCATACTATGACTGATCAGCGACCTATTATTAGATTCCCACACGTGTACTTAATGATAATAGGAAAGCCTCAGGAGTTCACATTTGTTAACTGCATTTTTGTTAGCCTTATCCATAAAAGAAGTATGAGTATCCTTGTTCGTACCATAAGGTTCAGGATTTGGTTTTCACCTAAAGATAGAGGTTGAATATCCCAGTTAGATTACTTAGGTGCCTTATGATCCGACCTTGGTTGACCTATAGTCACGATGCAGTCACATATATAATAAAAATATATATATGGTTCAGTCCATCTTCTCTTTTCTTGCACAAAAAAAAAAATAAAAAACAAAAAAAAATCCTCATGATGACAAGTCTGTCCTCGTGGCGTAGTCTGATTCGAGTAATTAAGCCCGAGGGGTGTTTCACCTAATGTCTTGAGCCAACTGGATCGGGGGTCATTGGCTGAAAGCTTGCTACACGGATCTTACTAGAGCCTAATGGGGTTGGACTATTGTAATCGTCATATGTGTTTTAAAAATAAAAATAACAATAAGCATAAATAAGGTTGGTTGGACTGAACCTAGTGACATGTGGTAATGGTTGGTTTGACTCCATTGTATTGGACCTCTGTGTACCCGGGTTGTTTAGTTGGGATTGATAGCTCTTTCTTTATATGCGAACCATTCTTGACAAATTTAGACAACAAGTGATATTCTGAAAATTTGATGCATCAGGTTCTAATAAAGTGTAGAAAACATTTGTGGACTTGAGTAGAGCACCTAAAACTCAGGCGGTGCTCTGTTGTGGTGGAGGTATTAGTACTCTGAGAAAGTCATATGATTTGATGCACACTACACTTTTATATTCCTTGCTTTGACAGTTGCCATACTTGAAAATATTTGTCAATTAATTACATGTGTATTAGCTTAGGGTTTATTTTTATTAGAATCTCATGTCATATAATTCATGATGTTTGTGGGTAACATCCC
>NW_024069742.1:0-30769 GCF_009389715.1 Phoenix dactylifera
AATGGGCCACACACATCAGTGTGTACCAGGGTAAGTATTTCAGTGGTCCTCTCCCCATGTCCTACAAAAGGTAATCTAGCCATTTTTCTTGAAGACAGGACTCACAAACTGGATATGACTCAGAAGTCAATGGGCCGAGAAGCCCATCTTTCTCCATTTTGCATTCTGTCCTCTCCAATATGGCCAAGCCTGAGGTGCCACAAATACTTCTGGTTTATCTCATCTCTGGATCTTTTAGATCCTATGGCATCACTACTTGCTCAGACACATTCACAGACACATCAATATGCAAGTGATAGAGACTGTCAATCATGAAACCACGTGCAACTAATTTATTTCTGAAATAAATAGAACAGCAGTCTTTGTCAAAGTCAAAACATGACCATCCTGTGCTAAACATGAAACAGAAATCAAATTCCTGCTAGCAGCAGGGACATAATAACAGTCTCTAAGCAATAAACTAAATCCAGACGGTAATCGCAGAGGATAGGTGCCCACAGCTACAGCAGCAACTCTTGCCCCGTTGCCAACCCGAAGGGTCACTGCACCTTCCGCCAGCCTCCTACTTTCCTTTAGACCCTGCATAGTAGTGCACAAATGAGCACTAGAACCAGAATCTATAACCCAACTAGAAGTAGAAGAAACCGTAAGGTTAGTTTCAATTACGAGCAAGTCTAACATACCTTCAGAAGGTGTGTCCTTTTTGTTCTTCAGGCTCTCGAGGTATGAAGGGCAGTTCCTTTTCCAGTGGCCGTTGACGTTGCAGTGGAAACATTTTCCTTTGTCATCAGCCTTTTTCTTATGAACTTCCTTCTTAGGCTTTTTGTCTTTCTTGTGCTTCTTTGCAGGCTTCTTTTTCTTCCAAGTAGACTTTCTCTTGGAACCAGAAGTCAGCTCAGCAGCCAGAACAGAGCCCCTTGAACCTTTCAAGGCCCCTTCAGCAGTTACCAACATATTCAACAATTCGGTCTTAGTGCATTCAATTTTATTCATATGGTAGTTTACTATAAACTGACCAAATGAATCAGGAAGGGATTGCAGGATCAGATCTATCTGCAGTTCCTTATGCATGGACATACCGAGCTTCTCAAGCTCCTCGAGGTCCTTGATCATAGTCAAACAGTGATCGTGGACAGACTGCCCCTCACGCATCTTTGCCTTGAAGAGCCTCTTGGACACTTCAAAGCGTGCAGTGCGGCTCTGCTCACCATACAACTCTTGCAGGTGAGCCAGTATTTCCCTAGCAGTCTTTATGTTCTCATGCTGGCATTGAAGTTCGTTAGTCATGGATGCCATGATGTAGCACTTGACCCTAATGTCGTCATCAGTCCACTTCTGATGCGTCTCACGCTGATCATCAGTAGGACGTGCTGGTAGCCTAGGGATATCATTCTCGAGCACATACCCTATTTTCTCACAATTCAGAACAATTTTCAGGTTCCTAAGCCAGTCTTTATAGTTGGTTCCGGTCAGTCTGTTGGTCTCAAGGATTCGGGTCAAAGGGTTTGAAGCTGACATTGTGATCTGTAGAGAGTAAAGATTCTAGTTAGACTTTGTACTTGAACTTAATTTGTTCTAGGGACTTTTAAAACAAATATGCTCCCACTATTTTCTCGAATCCCTCATACTCCCCTGATGGAGAAACGAAAACCCTACGCGACTAGGATTTCTAGTGGGTACTGCGGTCTCACCGATTTACATGCCGCCTCACCTAACAGTTATTGGTGACATATAAATGGATGAGTGTACAACTCTTGTACAATGCTTCTCAAGCAAATTGCAGTGGTACTTGGTCTCTAAGTGATGAAGACCTCACCTAACAGTTATTGGTCCCATTACTTAGTTAAGTCAGACCCACCGTATAACCGCAGAAATAAAGTCGTCATTGGGTCCTCACCTAACAGTTATTGGTGCCCAACCCCACCTTTACCCCAACATCTCATGTCTAATAGAGAGGTCCAGTCCCCCGATGCAACTTGCCCACTGTGTCCAGCCGAGACAAATCAACACCGAAAAGACCTTAGCAGCTCTACTACGGTGGAAGACCTATGGACTTAATATTGCATAATCAAGTCTTAGTGTTTGCAACTTGAGTTCTTCATAAGAGGTAATCGAACAATTGGCCAGGTAAGCAGGTGGGAGGCTCCCCTTACTCAGAGAGTAAGGTCCTAATTAAGTAACCACCTTATAGGCTTGCCTAGACACCAATTAGATCAATTAATCTAATATGACTAACTCATGTTGGTTCACCCTCGACTGATTAGGGAGGTTTCGATTTAGGTCTCACTCGATCGCGTATTCACATCTCATGCAAATATAAGTCTACCCGCATAACATAAGCATTAAACATCCAGGCATTTATCAAAAATAAAATTAAATGGTGATGATCATGGATCCAGGATGGGGTCATTTTACAAGCACATGCACGTCAATTGGTTTGATCGTCTTCAACTCTTGACTCGATCTTGATCCTCTAGGTCCAATTGTGATCAACTCCTTGATCCATCTTCAATCAACCCTTGATCTCGATCCGCGCATGTTGAGCTTGTTGATGTACATATCGATCAACCATCGACGTGCAACACACATCACAGATTACATCCCAGATTGCTTTAAAAATTAAATAAAAAAAAAATAAATTACAACCCTTTTCATGAGACACGCAGGTCTCTAATACATGAATTTAAGATGCACGCAGGCATCTGAAAATTAAAATTACATGCATCACAGAACATCGCAGAACATTTCAGCACATTCAAAGGGTCCATCCATGATCATCACCATACGCATCACATGCATAAAAATTATTTTCAGATCTGAATATTTAACTGATTATTCATCTCATGACTTGCTGATCATGCAGATTTGATTCTAAATATTTGTAATCACATTATCAAAGCATTAGAATCATTAATCTAAGCATCCAAAATTAGTATGCAGAAAAATCAGCAAGCTGAAAATTCTGCATACATAAATTTCAGCAAGCATAATCCCTTAAATTTCAGATCTAAAATGCCTTGAAAAATTTAATTCTAATCTTAATCTACATAACCATGGCTCTGATACCACTGTTAGCATCCCACATATGCCATGAAAATTCGAAATAATTTTCAGATTGCAGCGGAAAAACATATGCGGGATCCGTTCATCGCATGAACGTATTTTAAAACCTTTCGTTTGTAGATAGATTAGAATTAAATTATTTTAAACCATTTTAAAATCATTAAGAAGATCAGATCTTCACCTTGTGCGGGTAGATGGTCTCCGCAAATCTGATTCACGTGGATTTGTAGAAGGTTCGATGGAAGCCGCACACGCGTCCGGCCTCTACGGGTATCCACACGAGTAATGATTCGATCGAAGCCTACGTATCTCCCGGGGTGCTAGCTCCCTTGCAGAGATGGCTTTTGATGGCTGAAGTCCTCCCTTTCAATCAACTCTTGAATGCTAGGGAGGAGGAGGAAGAAGGATGGATCAAAGGAAGAGAACAAAAACCCGCAGCCTTTCTTTTTTCTTCGCTTGGAACCAAGAAGGAAGAAGAGGGCCACGCCACAAGCTTTTCTTCCCTTCTTCTTGCGGCTGAAAGGAGGATGGAGAGGGGCTACTTGCTGCCGAAATCCAAAGAAAAGGCTTGAAGGAGGGGCGAAATCCCTCTCTTTTGAAGCCATAATAGATAAGGATGAGCTCCTATTTTTAGGAGCTCATCTTTATCTTTATTCAAGAGGAGGGGCGTAGCCCCTCCTTTTCTCTCACGCAAGCAAGGGAGGGGCGTGGGCCCCTCCCTCTTCTCCTTTATTACACACTTAATCAAATTAAGTGGGTGGGTTTGATTCATAGTCCAATCCTATCAAAATAGGATTAGATGAACCCATTTCAATTCCTCCAAATCCTAATCCAATTAGATTTAATTGAACCATGACTCTATTGAACTCTTCAATCCTAATCCAATTAGGAGTCATGAAATTAATTAGATTAAATTTAAAATTAATTAGGACTTAAGAAAATCCTAATCTAATCAGGACTTGTTCAAATTTCAGCCCTAAGACAATTAGGACTTTAGAAATCCTATTCCAAATAGGATTCTAATTTAATTTGAAATCCTAATCCAATTAGGACTCCATGATCCTACTCCAAGTAGGACTCATGATCAAGTCCAATTAATTAAATCCAATTAATTAAATTAAATTGCAATCCGATTGCAATTATTCCTTCTTCTAACCACTAACTCTTAGCGGGTTATCCATTTATCAATCTAATTGATTATTTGTGATTCCTAATCACATTCAACCATCGGATCGGTCAATACCTCTAATGTGTGTGACCCCATAGGTTCTATTCTGACTGGTAGTGAGATATATTGCGATCTCTATCACAATATCATTGAAAACTCCTTTCAATGGGTTGAAACAATTTCAACTCAACTCATCAGGGTTTATCGACCATCAAGATGATCCCTGTGAGTCTCACCATCCACCAGTGACACCTAGCAGTATGTAGTGGCCACCCAGCAGAATAGAATGATGAACCTCTAGGTGCAGTTATCGTATGATACAGTCCTTCTATCGTGGATCCCTACAGACCGGAGGTCATGGATAACTCGTCAAACCCCGTCGTCTGTCATATGTCTAGATTTATTCGACTTGAGTTCGATAGTGGAAAACTCTTTCTCCACTTATATTACTGCCCTGGCCAAGGTCTTAGAACTCAGTCTAATAAATCACATAGGATCACTCCTCTTCTATCAAGGTCGATAGATTCCATGTAAGTGCATACCCTACTCCTACAGTGAACTACTGCAGCCAATCTACACAACAAGGACCCATATGACTAGAGACCATGTATATGTGCAGTCAAACTACAATAACCTCACTGTGAGTAGCCGAAGCACCGCAGGTCAAAGGACCAGTCATACTACTGCAACATCAAGCAAGTCACTGACGAGTGGATAGACATCCAAGTGACTTCTTGTCTTGGTCACGCTCAGTACCCTTGTTCTCTAACAAGCACCTGCACTCTCACTTCAGTGTCCCTACACTGTGGACTCGAGTCTCGTCCATCCATAAGGAAAGCGATCTGTGCACTGATCGGATCGATCACCGTCCTCGTGATGATCCATTGATCAGGAGCATTTAGAAATTAATCACCAATGATACATGGCTCAAATTCTCAACTCTTGAGAATATGTATCATCATCTTATTAATTTCTTGGACGATTCATAGACACATAAACAATATGAATGAAAAGATGCCCATTTATTATTCAATAATAATAAAGTCAAGTACAAATTTATGTCCCAGAATAATAATGTGTCTGCCAGATTGGCTTCTAGGGCATACATCTAACAGGAGCTCCCTCAGCAACTCATTTCTGAGATCCCTCACTATCTCCTGCCGCAACTCTCGGAGCTGGTCAGAAGAAATGCGGACCTCCAGTGGCTGCTGCTGAGTAGATGGGGCAGTGGAGGTGGAGGGCTCTGTATGTGCAGTGTTGCCCAGAGATGGTCACCCAAGAGGGGGGTGAATTGGGTGTTTTAAAACTTTTCAACTAATTAAAAAATAAAACACGTAAATGTATGAACTAAAGTAAAGATAAAGGGATGAGAAGAGACAATCACAAACACACGGTTTTATAGTGGTTCGGAGCTTCCACCGCTCCTACATCCACTCCCCAAAGCGCCTTTGGAAATTTCCACTATAATCCAAGATTACAGTACGGTAGTTTTGCGAGTTCACTACCCAACTCGTTGTTTTACAACCGGGCTCACAACAAACCCTAAAATCCGGTAGTTTTCGAGTGAACTACCCAACTCGTTGTTTTACCCCGGGCTAACAACGAACCCTAAAAATCCCAATTTCTCTTAGGCTTGGGACGCCTTTCCCTTGTTCCAAGTCTCTTGACTGGAACAAGCACCACAATGAAAGAGTTTACAAAAGAAAAGAGAAGCTCTAAAAAGCAATAATATCAACTATGAACAATAGAACCAGAAGAATCCTTTTGCCGTTGGAAGCGTGGGAAATGTTGATTCTTCCGATGTGGAACGCGTAGGATCGAGTGTGAGCTTTGAATCCCGAGCGCACGAGAGTGGTTGAGCTTGAATCACTTGGGAAGCTTGAAAGCACTTGATTTCTTCACTTGAATGCTCTCACTCCCTTGAACTTTTCTCTCTTGAATGATTTTGCTTTGGGTTGGTAAAAAGTTGTTGAGAAGCACTTAAGAGCTCCCTTTTATAGCCCAAAAAGCAAATATAGCCGTTAGAGATAAAGTAGAGAAGATTTGAAATTCAAATCAAACCTGAAAAGTTGTCAGTCGCGTTCCAGACGCTCCGGGGACGTCTCCGCTACAACGAGAGACGTCTCGGCTACAGGATTTTACTTTTTTCCGTTGTTTGGGGTCGACTCGGCACTTTACGGGGACGTCTCGGGCTTGTCTGCACTTTTTGAGTGGGGACGACTCCGCTGCCTTGGGGACGACTCCCCTTCTTTGTCTCCGAAAAACTTGTCCTCTGGAATTTCCTGAGAGAGTCGACTCCGCTCTTTCAGGGGACGTCTCGGCTTGTCTGCACTTTATGCATGGGGGACGACTCCGCTGTCTCAGGGTCGACTCTGCTTCTTTATCTCCCTAAAAACCATTTCTCTGGAAAACCCTGAGAGAGCCGTCTCCGCTATCTTGGGGACGACTCGGGGAAGTCTCCTTTTTTTTTACTTGCGGGGACGACTCCGCGTACAGTGGGGACGTCTCGCGCATATCTCTTGAAAACTGTCTTTCTGCCGCCACTGAGAGAGTCGACTCCGCTACTGAGAGAGTCGACTCCGCTAACGCGGGGACGACTCGGCAAGTGCCGGGGACGTCTCCAAGTGTGCCAGTTCTTCCTGTTTGTGCCAGAGACGTCTCTGAAACTATCAGGAGACGTCTCGGCTGTCCTCTGAACTTTTTCTTTAACTCAAAATGTTCTTCAATAAATCATAAAATTATGGGAACTTGCCTAGACATTTCTCAACAATATTCTAAATAAAACATATGAATTCCTCAATTAAATTGTTAAGATATAATGGAATTATGCTCCTAGTGTTTTGTATTCATCAAAATCCATTAGGGGGTCAACAATCTTCCCCTTTTTGATGATGACAAAACACTGAGTATATGCAAAATTTGAAATTTAAACATATACACAGTATTTGATCGGATGTACAAGTATAATGTTTTGATTAGAACTAGATACAACGTGCATCACTCAAAATATTCAATTTTCAGTTCTTTCCTTGTGCATAAGATTGATCTTTATAGTTCTTAAATGATTTTGGGCATATGAACTGAATTTGAATCAAGTTAAAATGAAATATTGATGCTGAAGATAATTGAAAGCTAGATTCTTTTTTGACTCCCCCTTTCTTTTCCAGAAGGGCAATTATCTTAAATCAACTTTGGGAGTATGATTAAAAATTTTGCATTCCATATACATATCTACTCCCCCTTTTTGTCATCAACATGAAGGGACAAATATCCTTAAAGCTCAATTTATAGTGGAATTCAGCATTCATTTTACTCAAGGATATTCAAGTTGTGCTCCCCCTGTCCAGGTCATTCTATTAGTGTATTCATATCACTCCCCCTTTGTTTTGGAATTCATTTCAGACTCATCTTTTGTTTAATATAGTTATCACAAGATGTGCTCCCCTGTTTTATGTGCAGTGTTTCTTTGTATCAAATTTGAACACTCAAGGTATGTGGTAAGATTTTTATGGCATATCACACAATCACATTACACTATCACAGCAACACATACACAGAATTGGCAATGTACACAAAGTTTTTCAAAAGAGATTGTATTCATTCATATGTCATTGTTAAACCTTTGAAGTCAGTACATAGTCAAAAGAAGAAATCATTACAAGTATTGATTTTTAATACAAAAAGTTTTTCAAAATAGCCTAGGATTTACAAAAAGAAGATCCTACAAGATATCCATCATCGGCGACGTTGCTCATGAGCCCTACCAGCTGTATTTTGTTCATAAGCCCTTACAAGCTGCATCTATGAATGCATTGATGGAATCCATGAGGGTCTTAAATTGATCTCCCTGTGACTTGTGGAAACCTGCCACAAGTGCCCTCAAACTCTATGGTTGCCATTTCGATTATTCCTCTGAGTTGGGCAACCAAAGTGCCCACATTGCTCCTGGCTTTGTCAACTCTTTGAGGTTCTTGGAAATGGCCTTCAAGCTGTCCTTGAGCTCTATTGATCTGATGGTTTGGGTGGCACCCACCCCAACTATTTGTTGCTCTTGGCTTCAATTTGAGCTTTAATTTCTTGCAGCTCTTGTCTGATGGGGGCCAGCTCCGCAGAGATCATGGATCTTCATCTCTTCCCTCATCTGCTGACAAATGACAGATGCTAAGGTGTGCATCTGCTCCTCTGATAGGAAGGAGGGCCCACTGACTGGAGGAGGTGGTGGCATGGATGTGGAAGGTCCAGCTGAGCTGGAGGGAATATCAGGGATATCCATGTGACTAGGTGGAGGAGAGTGCATGGTCAGACTCATGATGTGGGATCTCAGGCTCTATGATTTGTGCTTTTCTTTTTGGAACCTTGACCCAAGATCCCATCTATCTTTTGAAACTCCATTCTTCTCATTGTGCCCTCATTATAATAGTCGGTGTTTCTCAAGGGCTTTGCAGGTTCATTTGTTGGAATGGGAACCTTAAAGTGTTTGAAAACTAAGGTAAAGATCATGCCATAGGGGTATACTAAACCTAGAATACCTATGACATTGGGCAATGTAATTTAGCATGAGTCTAGGGAGGTTTAGAGGGATCCCTAGTAGGATATGGTGCATTATAACTAAGTCTCGCTCCGAAACAAAATCGAAGCGACCGGTTTTTAGGAAATAGGACCCGATTGACAATGCTTAAAAGAAGTCTCATTTCTGCATTTAGGTCCTGGGAGTAGACAACATCAAGAGGGCCGCAGTCCTCTCTTCCTAAAATTAAGTTTAGGGCTATTTCCCCTTTGGGGATGTGAGGTTGGAGCCTCGCCGTCCCTAGGGATTTGCAAAACAGTGGATAAGATGTCCTCATTAATTTCTACTAATGTCCCACGGACATATGCGGTGTACCCTAAGTCCCCTAAAGCCATATTACTAAACATTTCTCTAACAAGGCCGGGGTAGGTTGAGGTATTGAGGGTGCAAAGGTGCTCCCACCCTTGGGCTCGGAGTCTCTCTCCAATAGAGAACCCCTCATTATCTAAAAATGCAAAAATCTATGTACCTCCCCAGTCGTGACTGTGCGATTTGCACAGGAAATCGTCGTGGTCGGCGGAGCAACCGGAGGAGAAGGCGCGGAGGGTTCTTCCCGCCGTTCCTCACCGTCGGCCGCTACTCTAGGTTGCCTCCCACGGGTTGTCCTAGCTTTCTTTGGTGCCATGGATGCTAGGGTTTGTGATTTAGAGCAAACGGAGGCTAGGATTTGAGGTGGAGAGCAAATGGAGGCTAGGGTTTTTCCGTTTTGGTCGGGAATGAGGGAGAAAGCTCGAGTCGGCTTCGAGCAATTTCGACCTATTTAAAAAGCCCCTCATTCGGTCCCCGAAATGTCTCCGAGACTAAGGCGAGACGTCTCTGCGATTTGCCAGAGACGTCTCCGGCACTGAAAAATTTCAGACTGCATTCTAATCTTTTCCCAATTTTTGTTTAATCACCCTAATCAATCATGATTTCTTTTCATAAATATAGAGTGAATTTGTTTGTGATCCTCCCCCTTAATAAATACATCCTATAATAATTTGATAATGATTTTTGAATTATTAATATTGAAATGAGGAATGTTTGACCAAATTTCGAATACCCATGATATAGGCTCTGAAAATATCTCTATGAAGAGTCCAAGGGAGGGTAACCATCCTCCGGAAAGTCAAACAGTTCGTCATTTAGCTTAGATGAATTCTTGTTTTCACTTATGTTTACCTTGAGGTTGATTACTAGTTTGAGTAGCAAAGCAATGCAATACAAATTCAACTCATTTGCTAGGATCATACAAGCTCAATGCATTCCTTAAGAAATTGAATCTATCTTTACAAAGGGGCTTTGTAAAGATATCAGCTAATTGATTTTTAGTACATACATATTCAATCATCACATCATTTTTCAGCACATGATCCCTAATAAAATGATGCCTAATCTCTATATGCTTTGACTTAGAGTGTTGGACAGGATTTTTTGTTAAATTAATTGCACTTGTATTATCACACTTAATTGGTATATTGTCCATTTTAATACCGAAGTCTTCAAGTTGTTGCTTAATCCAAAGAACTTGGGCACAACAGCTTCCAGCTGCAATGTACTCAGCTTCAGCTGTGGACAAGGCAACTGAATTTTGTTTCTTGCTAAACCAAGAAACCAAATTGGCACCCAAGAATTGACATGTGCCACTTGTGCTTTTTCTGTCGAGCTTGCACCCGGCAAAATCAGCATCGGAATAAGCAATTAAATCTATGTCAGATTGTTTAGAATACCATAAACCTACATTAGATGTCCCTACTAGATATCTAAAAATTCTTTTAACAGCTTGCAAGTGTGATTCCTTAGGACATGCTTGGTATCTAGCACACATACAAACACTGAATAATATATCTGGTCTACTAGCAGTAAGGTAAAGTAAAGAGCCTATCATACCTCTGTACAATTTGCAGTCTATACTTTTACCTTTTCATCTTTGTCAAGCTTGCAACTTGAGCCCATGGGTGTGCTGATTTCCTTTGCATCCTTCATCTTGAATTTTTCCAACATTTCCTTGATGTATTTGGACTGACTGATGAAGATGCCTTCCTCTGATTGTTTTATTTGTAGCCCAAGGAAGAAGTTGAGCTCACCCATCATGCTCATTTCAAATTCTCCCTGCATAAGCTTGGCAAACTCTTGACAAAGACTATCATTAGTAGCACCAAAAATTATATCATCCACATAAATTTGTACAAGCAATAAGTCATTTCCTTTTCTTTTAATAAAGAGGGTTTTGTCTACATTTCCTCTCTTAAATTTGTTCTCAATTAGGAAATTACTTAATCTTTCATACCATGCCCTAGGGGCTTGCTTAAGTCCATACAATGCTTTATGCAATTTATACACATAATCTGGATGTAAGTGATTTTCAAAACCTGGAGGTTGTCCTACATAAACTTCCTCCATTATATAGCCATTTAAGAATGCACTTTTTACATCCATTTGATAGAGTTTAAAATCCATGAAGCATGCATATGCTAAAAGCAGTCTAATAGCCTCTAACCTAGCAACAGGAGCAAAAGTTTCATCAAAATCTATTCCTTCCTCCTGATTATATCCTTTGGCCACTAGCCTAGCTTTGTTTCTTATTACAATTCCATCTTCATCTAGTTTATTTCTATACACCCACTTGGTGCCTATAATTGAAACATTAGGGGGTCTTTTCATTAGAGTCCAAACTTCATTTCTTTCAAATTGGTTTAATTCCTCTTTGCATAGCATTCATCCAATTATCATCTTTTTCGGCTTCTTCTAGTGATTTAGGCTCTATTTGTGAAACGAAAGCAAGATAATTACTAGTATTTCTTAGAGAGGATCTAGTTCTTATACCTTGTGAAGGATCACCAAGGATTAGATCCTTTGGATGACCATGTGCATACCTCCATTCCTTAGGAAGATCTTGATTTCTTGATGGAGGTTGATCTTCTTCACCTTGCTGATTTGCATCTTCTTTGGTCTCATCCTCATGTTGTTTGTCTTGTATGGAGAATTCCTTCATTCGGTCTTCAAGTATACCTGCATCACCATCTTCTTCTTTTCTAGAAGAATCTCCATTAGCTTCATCAAAAACAACATGAATGGATTCTTCAACAACGAGAGTTCTCTTGTTGAAGACCCTGTATGCTCTACTAGATGAGGAATAACCTAAGAAGATCCCCTCATCTGATTTAGCACTAAATTTACTTAGATTGTCCTTTCCATTGTTTAAAATAAAGCATCGACAACCGAAAACATGAAAATAACTTATATTTGGTTTCTTACTTTTTATCAACTCATAAGGTGTTTTCTTTAAGATGGATCTAACTAAAGCACGATTTAAGATATAACATGAGGTATTTATTGCTTCAGCCCAAAAATACTTTGGTAGATCCGATTCGCACAACATGGTACGAGCCATATCTGCTAGTGTGCGATTCTTCCTTTCTACCACCCTGTTTTTGTTGAGGTGTCCTAGGTGCCGAGAAGTTGTGATTGATACCATTTTCTTCACAAAATTTTTCAAAATACTGATTTTCAAACTCGGGTACCATGATCACTCCTAATTGCTTTTAGTTTAAGATTGAGTTCATTCGAAACTCTATTATGAAACTTAATAAAAGCGGGAAAGGACTCATCTTTATGTGCAAGAAATGAAACCCATGTAAAACGTGAAAAATCATCAACAATTACAAGACCAAATTTCTTACCCCCTAGACTAGCAGTTCTAGTGGGTCCAAACAAATCCATGTGAATTAGTTCTAAGGGTTTTGATGTTGAAACTATGTTCTTAGACTTAAAGGAACTTCTTGTTTGTTTCCCTAATTGACATGCAGCACAAATTTTATTCTTTTCAAAGTCTATTTTTGGTAGCCCTTTGACTAGATCCTTTGTAATTAATTTAGAGATTAAATCCATGCTAGCATGCCCTAACCTACGATGCCATAACCAACTAGTCTCATTGACTTTGGGATTCATGGCTACAAGACATTGGCCATCCTTCATGGTGAGATCATCAAGATCTACCATGTAAACATTTCCATGCCTATGTCCTGTGAGTATGATCTCATTATCAATTGGACTACTAATTATGCATAGTGATGATTCAAATGACACTTTAAAGCCCTTGTCACAAAATTGACTTATACTTAATAAATTATGTTTTAGTCCATTAACTAACAATACATTATCAATAAATGAGGAGGGTGATATGGAGATTTTACCAACACCAATGATTCGGCCTTTAGCATTGTCTCCAAATGTGACTACTCCTCCTTCTTTTGATTCCAAGGTGACGAAGAGACTCTTGTCACCGGTCATATGCCTTGAGCAACCGCTATCAAGATACCACATTCTCTTTTTATTTCCGGCTGCAAGGCATACCTGCAAAATGATCATGTGAAGCTCTTAGGTACCCAAGTTTTCTTGGGTCCTTCGTGGTTAGTGTGGTTGGTTCCCTTAGGCACCCATACTTTAGTTATGTTTTTGGCTTTCACAAATGCACTCTTGTTAGTTTGAATTTTTCTTTGAATACAAGAGTAGGCTTTATGTCCATTCTTTCCACAATGAAAGCATGTAGGTTTTTCAGTTTTTACATCTTTTGCTTTTACAAAGAAATTCTTTAGATACTTTTGTTGTTTATTAGTTTTATATCCTAATCCGGCTTTATTGAAAACAGCTCTTTGATTTGAAAGAATGAGATTTAATTTTTCAGAGCTTTGTGTGAATTTTTCAACAATTGGTTTGTACTTATGTACCTCATTCTTAAGATTCAAATTTTCTTTAACTAGTTCTTCCTTATCTTTTCTAAGAGATTCAACATTTTGTGCAAGTGAGGTATTATTATCGAGTAGGAATTTTACTTTTAGATTTAATTCCTTAATTAGTGTTTTTGCCTTTTCATTTTCAATGCTAAGTTTTGAATTTTTGATTTCTAGGTTAGTAGTGTTAATATTTTTAACGCTCTCCTTTTCAATTAATAGGTTTTCAATATTTTCCTTCAGTTTTTGATTGGAGGCTTTTAATTCTTTATTCTTTGCTCCTAACATACTACAATCACCCATAAGTTCTTGAAAAGCTTCATATAATTCTTCTAAAGTAAAATTTATGGTTGGATTTTGACATACCTCGTCAATCTTCGAACGCCATGAAGCATAGATTGGCGGTCTCTTCCTTCTCTTCTTCGGAGGATGATGTGTCACTATCATCCCATGTTGCCTTCAATGCCTTCTTCTTCTTCTTTCCAAAATACTTCTTTTGTTGAGGGCATTCGGAACGAATATGTCCCGGTCTCTTGCAATCATAGCATACGATTGGGTCTCTTTCTTTTTCCTTTTCTTTTTTCCAATCATTTCTCCCTCCAAATTTCTTTCTTGGGAAGGGTTTCTTTCTTCTCATGAATTTTTTAAACTTTCTTACTATCAAACCCAAGTCCTCATCTTGACTTTCTTCTTCACTCTCACTGCTCTCTTCTTCACATACACGTGAGGTAGCCTTGAGTGCGATTGTCTTTTTCTTTGGCAACTCTTCTTCATGCTGCTTCATCGTGAGCTCATGCGTCATCAATGAGCCCAAGAGTTGTTCTAGCCCCAAGGTGTTGAGGTCTTTGGCTTCTACAATCGCCGTGACCTTTGCTTCCCATGCTTTTGGCAATGACCTGAGAATTTTACTCACAAGTTCGGGGTTAGTGTAAGATTTGCCCAAGCTTTTTAGGCCATTAATAATTTCGGTTAAAACGTGTGAACATGCATGTGATGGTTTCATTAGGTTCCATATTAAATAATTCATATTTGTGAACTAGAATGTTCACTTTGGACTCTTTGACTTGATTTGTACCCTCGTGGGTAACTTCAAGCCTATCCCATATTTCCTTAGCGGAACTACATGTAGAGACTCTATTGAACTCATTTACATCTAAAGAACAAAATAGTGAGTTCATGGCTCTAGAATTGAGTTGAGCCATCCTATCATCATTCTCATCCCAATCCTCCTCAGGTTTGGGAACTCGAATGCCATTAACCACATGTGATGGTTCTTGTGGTCCCTTGACTATAACCCTCTACAAGGCATAGTCTTGTGCTTGAATGAAGATTTTCATTCTAGTCTTCCAATAGGTATAATTTGTCCCATTGAAGAGTGGAGGTCTATTGGTTGCTTGCCCCTCGGCAGGAACATTGTTAAAGGGTGTTCCCATCTAGATCTTTGGCTAAGACGGTTAGGTCTTTCAAGAAATACACAGAGCACCTGCTCTGATACCACTTGTTGCCCAGAGATGGTCACCCAAGAGGGGGGTGAATTGGGTGTTTTAAAACTTTTCAACTAATTAAAAAATAAAACACGTAAATGTATGAACTAAAGTAAAGATAAAGGGATGAGAAGAGACAATCACAAACACACGGTTTTATAGTGGTTCGGAGCTTCCACCGCTCCTACATCCACTCCCCAAAGCGCCTTTGGGAATTTCCACTATAATCCAAGATTACAGTACGGTAGTTTTGCGAGTTCACTACCCAACTCGTTGTTTTACACCGGGCTCACAACAAACCCTAAAATCCGGTAGTTTTTCGAGTGAACTACCCAACTCGTTGTTTTACCCCGGGCTAACAACGAACCTAAAAAACCCCCAATTTCTCTTAGGCTTGGGACGCCTTTCCCTTGTTCCAAGTTCCTTGACTGGAACAAGCACCACAATGAAGAGTTTACAAAAGAAAAGAGAAGCTCTAAAAAGCAAATATATCAACTATGAACAATAGAACCCAGAAGAATCCTTTTGCTGTTGGAAGCGTGGGAAATGTTGATTCTTCCGATGTGGAACGCGTAGGATCGAGTGTGAGCTTTGAATCCCGAGCGCACGAGAGTGGTTGAGCTTGAAATCACTTGGGAAGCTTGAAAGCACTTGATTTCTTCACTTGAATGCTCTCACTCCCTTGAACTTTTCTCTCTTGAATGATTTTGCTTTGGGTTGGTAAAAAGTTGTTGAGAAGCACTTAAGAGCTCCCTTTTATAGCCCAAAACGCAAATATAGCCGTTAGAGATAAAGTAGAGAAGATTTGAAATTCAAATCAAACCTGAAAAGTTGTCAGTCGCGTTCCAGACGCTCCGGGGACGTCTCCGCTACAACGAGAGACGTCTCGGCTACAGGATTTTACTTTTTTCGTTGTTTGGGGTCGACTCGGCACTTTACGGGGACGTCTCGGCTTGTCTGCACTTTTTGAGTGGAGACGACTCCGCTGCCTTGGGGACGACTCCCCTTCTTGTCTCCGAAAAACTTGTCCTCTGGAATTTTCTGAGAGAGTCGACTCCGCTCTTTCAGGGGACGTCTCGGCTTGTCTGCACTTTATGCATGGGGACGACTCCGCTGTCTCAGGGGTCGACTCTGCTTCTTTATCTCCCTAAAAACCATTCTCTGGAAAACCCTGAGAGAGCCGTCTCCGCTATCTTGGGGACGACTCGGGAAGTCTCCTTTTTTTTTTACTTGCGGGGACGACTCCGCGTACAGTGGGGACGTCTCGCGCATATCTCTTGAAAACTGTCTTTCTGCCGCCACTGAGAGAGTCGACTCCGCTACTGAGAGAGTCGACTCCGCTAACGCGGGGACGACTCGGCAAGTGCCGGGGACGTCTCCAAGTGTGCCAGTTCTTCCTGTTTGTACCAGAGACGTCTCTGAAACTATCAGGAGACGTCTCGGCTGTCCCTGAACTTTTTCTTTAACTCAAAATGTTCTTCAATAAATTCATAAAAATTATGGGAACTTGCTTAGACATTTCTCAACAATATTCTAAATAAAACACATGAATTCCTCAATTAAATTGTTAAGATATAATGGAATTATGCTCTAGTGTTTTGTATTCATCAAAATTCATTAGGGGGTCAACATGCAGGACCAGAGGTAGAAGGATGGGTGGGTAGATCTGTATGGTGGTCCTGGTCATGGTCAGAGGTAGGAGAGTGATGAGTGGTAGGGTCAGAAGATGTGGATGGTCTCCGTACCCAGACTTCCTCTACTCTATGGAATCCCATCCGATGAAGGGTTCCCTCACCCATGCGATTTGTAAACCGCAGTGAGCGAGAGGGTTCCCCCTCAGGAATGGGGACCTCTAACTCCCTAAATATCAAGGTGAACAACATGCCATAAGGGAGACTGAGCCTAGGTTTATCTAGGGGCTCACAGAGGTACTTGTAGATAAGTTTTGGAAAGTGGATGGGAGTATCTTGGAGGAGGTAGAACATCAATGCTAGGTCTCTCTCCGAAATGAAGTCAATCTACCTGTCTTCGGGAAGAGAGTCCTAGAGATAACACTAAGGAGAAGTCGCATTTCAGCCGAAAGCTGATTTGCGAACACCTCCTCTATGGGGGACACTGGTGGACTCCCTAGAATGGTCGTAAGGGCCTCTGTCCTGTCAGAGGGGTGTGTGGGAACAATCCCCTCACTCGAGAGATGGAGGACTCGTGCAATAAAGTCCTCCGAGATGAATACAGGGACACCCATAATAGTTCCCTGGATACCCCCGCCTACCCGTTGTTAGCATCCCTCATATGCCATGAAAATTTCGAAATAATTTTCAGATTGCAGCGGAAAAACATATGCGGGATCCGTTCATCGCACATGAACGTACTTTAAAACCTTTCGTTTGTAGATAGATTAGAATTAAATTATTTTAAACCATTTTAAATCATTAAGAAGATTAGATCTTCACCTTGTGCGGGTAGATGGTCTCTGCAAATCTGATTCACGTGGATTTGTAGAAGGTTCGATGGAAGCCGCACACGCGTCCGACCTCTACGGGTATCCACACGAGGTAATGATTCGATCGAAGCCTACGTATCTCCCCGGGGTGCTAGCTCCCTTGCAGAGATGGCTTTTTGATGGCTGAAGTCCTCTCTTTACTATCAACTCTTGAATGCCAAAAGGGAGGAGGTAGAAGAAGGATGGATCAAGGAACAAAAAAACAAAGCCCTTGCAGCCTTTTTCTTTTCTCATGCGCTAGACCCAAGGAAGAGGAAGAAGAAGGCGCCACCACCCTTTCTTTTTCTCCCTTTTCTCTTGCAGCTGGAAGGAGGAATGAAGGGAAGAGAGGTTCTCACGAAATGCCCAAGAAAGCATCAAAAATTTTGGCCGAAATCACCTCTCCATTTTTGAAATGCAAAGGGGATAAAGATGAGCTCCTATTTTTTAGGAGGCTCATCCTTATCTCTATTTCATGCCACCTAGGAGGGGCGTGCTCCCTTCCTTTTTCTCCCACGCATGGCTCAAAGAGAGGGGCATATTCCCCTCCCTCTTATCCATTTAAATCTGCCACTTAATCAAATTAATGGGTGATTTAATTTGGGTCTAGTGCATGAGTCCAATCCTAGTCAAAATAGGACTTGTATGAACCCATTTCAATTTCCTCCTTATCCTAATCTAATTAGGATTTAATTGAACCATGACTCTATTGAACTCTTCAATCCTAATCCAATTAGGAGTCATGAAATTAATTAGATTAAATTAAAAATTAATTAGGACTTAAGAGAATCCTAATCTAATCAGGACTTGTTCAATTTTCAGCCCTAAGACAATTAGGACTTTAGAATCCTATTCCAAATAGGATTCTAATTTAATTTGAAATCCTAATCCAATTAGGACTTCATTAAATTTCACTCCAAGTAGGACTCATGATCAAGTCCAATTAATTAAATCCAATTAATTAAATTAAATTGCAATCCGATTGCAATTAATCCTTCTTCTAACCACTAACTCTTAGCGGGTTTTCATTTATCAATCTAATTGATTATTTG
This sequence comes from Phoenix dactylifera, assembly GCF_009389715.1. Classification (NCBI taxonomy): domain Eukaryota; kingdom Viridiplantae; phylum Streptophyta; class Magnoliopsida; order Arecales; family Arecaceae; genus Phoenix; species Phoenix dactylifera. The sequence goes on from NW_024069742.1 coordinate 18,529, forward strand.
TGATTCCTAATCACATTCAACCATTGGATCGGTCATTACCTCTAATGTGTGTGACCCCATAGGTTCTATTCTGACTGGTAGTGAGATATATTGCGATCTCTATCACATATCATTGAAAACTCCTTTCAATGGGTTGAAACAATTTCAACTCAACTCATCAGGGTTTATCGACCATCAAGATGATCCCTGTGAGTCTCACCATCCACCAGTGACACCTAGCAGTATGTAGTGGCCACCCAGCAGAATAGAATGATGAACCTCTAGTGCAGTTATCGTATGATACAGTCCTTCTATCGTGGATCCCTACAGACCGGAGGTCATGGATAACTCGTCAAACCCCGTCGTCTGTCATATGTCTAGATTTATTCGACTTGAGTTCGATAGTGGAAAACTCTTTCTCCACTGTATATTATTGGCCCTGGCCAAGGTCTTAGAACTCTGTCTATAAATCACATAGGATCACTCCTCTTCTATCAAGGTCGATAGATTCCATGTAAGTGCATACCCTACTCCTACAGTGAACCTACTGCAGTCAATCTACACAACAAGGACCCATATGACTAGAGACCATGTATATGTGCAGTCAAACTACAATAACCTCACTGTGAGTAGCCGAAGCACCGCAGGTCAAAGGACAGTCACACTACTGCAACATCAAGTAAGTCACTGACGAGTGGATAGATATCAAGTGACTTCTTGTCTTGGTCACGCTCAGTACCCTTGTTCTCTAACAAGCACATGCACTCTCACTTCAGTGTCCCTACACTGTGGACTCGAGTCTCGTCCATCCATAAGGAAAGCGATCTGTGCACTGATCGGATCGATCACCGTCCTCGTGATGATCCATTGATCATGAGCATTTAGAAATTAATCACCAATGATACATGGCTCAAATTCTCAACTCTTGAGAATATGTATCATCATCTTATTAATTTCTTGGACGATTCATAGACACATAAACAATATGAATGAAAAGATGCCCATTTATTATTCAATAATAATAAAGTCAAGTATAAATTTATGTCTCAGAGAAAATAATGTGTCTGCCAGATTGGCTTCTAGGGCATACATCTAACAATCTCCCACTTGCACTAAAGCCAATCAGCCATATATCTAAGTCCCATCTTCTCAAGGTGGGGTTCAGTCTTCTGCTGACTTAGCTGTTTAGTGAGCGGGTCTGCCACGTTGTCCGCGGAGTCTACTCTCTGTACCTCGACATATTTCTTTTCGAGATAGTCGCGTATGAGGTGGAAACGCCGCTCTATGTGCTGGACTTCTGATGAGACCTTGGCTCCTTAGCGAGAGCTATGGCGCCATTATTATCGCAGTAGAGTGTGATGGCATCTGATGGCATTACATCTAGCTCTGCAATGAATTTCTTGAACCAGAAGGCTTCCTTTGCAGCTTCAGAGGCGGCGATATACTCAGCTTCCATGGTAGAATCAGCAATGATCGGTTGTTTGGAACTCTTCCAATTTACCGTACCACCATTGCACAAGAACACATATCCAGATGTAGACTTTTCTATCATCAATATCAGTCATAAAGTCTGAATCTGTGTATCCTTCTACCTTTAACTCCGATGCTCCTCCAAAGACCAAGAACAAATCTTTAGTTCTTCTTAAGTATTTAAGAATGTTCTCACAGCTGTCCAGTGCTCTTCGCCTGGATTCGACTGATATCTTCTAGTGACACTCACAGCAAGGGCTATATCAGGTCGTGTACATAGCATGGCATACATGAGGCTTCCTATTGCAGAAGCATAAGGAATCCTGCTCATGCGTTGAATCTCTTCAGATGTGTTGGGGCACATCTTTTTGGAGAGATGAATTCCCATGCCTAAGGGGTAATAGACCCCTCTTGGAGTTTTCCATACTGAACCTCTTCAGTACCTCCTCTATGTACATCTTGCTGTGATAGGCCAAGCAACCTCTTAGATCTATCTCTATAGATCTTAATCCCCAAAATGTAGGATGCTTCCCCAAGGTCTTTCATGGAGAACTCTTTTGACAACCAGACCTTGACCGAGGTTAGCATGGGAACATCAATTCCCAATCAAGAGGATGTCATCCACGTACAGTACGAGGAATACGACAGCACTCCCACTAACCTTCTTGTAAACACACGATTCCTCTTCGTTCTTGATGAAATCAAACGATTTGATTGCATCATTGAAACGAGTATTCCAGCTCCGAGATGCTTGCTTTAGTCCATAGATGGACCTTTGCAACTTGCAGACCTTGTGATCTCCATCACTGGAAGTGAAACCCAAAGGCTGCTCCATATAGATATCTTCATCAAGATATCCATTCAGGAAAGCAGTTTTCACATCCATCTGCCATATTTCATAATCATGAAACGCTGCGATGGCAAGCAATGTTTCGAATGGATTTTAGTATGGCTACAGGTGAAAAAGTCTCCTGATAGTCAATGCCTTCGCGCTGACTATACCCTTTCGCCACTAGCCTTGCTTATAGGTCTCTACCTTCCATCCGAAACCTATCTTTCCTTTTATAGATCCATTTGCATCCAATAGGTACTATACCTTCTGGTGGATCTACTAAGGTCCAGACTTGGTTGGAATACATGGAGTCTATCTCTGACTTCATGGCTTCCAAGCCATTTCTCGGAATCGATATCTGATATCGCCTCGTTGTAGGTATTGGATCCTGTACATGTTCCCTATCTCCCATGAGAAATATTTCCTCGGATGTCCTCTACTAGTATACCTAAGTATCTATCGGGAGGATGGGAGACCTACTAGATCTACGAGGTGGAGGAGGTACTATGTGTACTGGCTCTATGTGAATAGGTTCTTTAGGATCCATTACTCGTTGCTTTTTCAGAGACTTTATCTTCAAGCTTAATTTTCCTCCCACTGCCTCTATTAAGGATAAACTGTTTTTCCAGGAAGACGGCATGTCGGCTCACAAACACATTGTGATCCTCTGAGATGTAAAAATTGTATCCTAATGACTCTTTAGGATATCCAATGAAACGAGCACTTATGGTCCTAGGCTCTAACTTGTCCGCCTGTAGTCGCTTGACGTGGGCCGGACATCCCCAAATCTTGAGATGACCAAGACTCGGCTTCTTACCATGCCATATCTCATACGGTGTGGTAGGAACGGATTTAGAGGGAAACTCTATTCAATAAATAAATCGTGGGATAATAAGGCATCTCCCCAAAGAAACATAGGTAGATCAGTGAAGCTCATCATGGATCGGACCATATCCAATAGAGTCCGATTCCTCCTCTCTGACACCCCGTTAAGTTGAGGTGTACCCGGAGGCGTCCATTGTGAGACTATGCCAATTCTCCTTGAGATAGTCCCGAAATTTCCCACTAAGGTATTCTCCTCCTCGATCTGATTCGAAGAACCTTAAGGGTTTTTTCTAGTCTGTTTTTTCTACTTCATTTCTGAACTCTTTGAACTTTTCAAAAGACTCAGATTTGTATCTCATAAGATACACATACCCATATCGTGAATAGTCATCGGTAAAGGTAATGAAGTATGAATAACGACCCCTGGCTAGCACATCGAATGGGCCACACACATCAGTGTGTTACCGGGTAAGTATTTTCAGTGGTCCTCTCCCCATGTCCTACAAAGGATAATCTAGCCATTTTTCCTTGAAGACAGGACTCACAAACTGGATATTGACTCGGAAGTCAATGGTGAAAGTGAATCCTAGGTTCTTCGGTGTTAAGCATGCTGATTTTTTTTTTTTAAAAAAAACCATGGCTGAACCTGATCGGGTTGCCTACGTACCCCTTCATAAGGGGGATCAAGCCATAACGTAGTTCTTTTTTAAAGTTTTAAAACGCAGCGGAAAAATCGAATCAAACAATTTAATTCATGCATGCTTACAAGATCAAATCTACAAATCAGCACCTTAAGAACACATAGGATTATGCCGGAATCGTTTAAACAATTATGCTAAAACTTTCATGCCATGATTAACTATCAGATCTGAAACTTAAGAACTCTATTTCGATTAATCTCCGAATATCCATTGAATGGATTCTGGAGGTATCTCCGTGAGGAGCCCCAAAAGAGGGTAAAACCTCGGGGAATCAGATCTAGATCTTGACACCATAATAAAAGATTAATGTAGGATTAATACCTTTTATGATGGATGAAACTTGTGGATCTGATCCTCGACTTCAACAGCCACGCACACGAATGACCTCTACGAGAAGTCCACGTGAAGTTCCTGAAGAGATCCAATCCTGCGGAAGTGCTAGCTTGCGCCAAAATTTCTTGAGGCTGAAATTTGATCTTCCAAACGCTATCAACTTTTGATCCGCCTTCTTGGAAGAACTTGGAGGAAAGGTTTAAAGGGATTGATGAGGAACTTAGATCTGATCTAAAGACTCTTATCAGGGACCCCTAACACTAATGGCGCGATGGACTTAGAGGAGGAAGAAGTCAGCTAGATTGAATGCAGAATTTTTCCATGCATGAACTAGGGTCCTCTCTTTTCTTTTCCCTTTTTTCTTCTTCTTTTTCTCTCTTTTTTTCTTGAATTCGACCACCAGATGATGGAGGTCCTTTTAATGTTGCTCTCCTACCTAACTTCATTGCCAACCATCCCATATTTGTGGAGGATTTTGTGGCGGGTTTTGAATTTTGAATTCAAAATTCAAGTTCATGTGCCATTACATGATGAAGCTTGATCTAATCTAAACCATTCATCATGTTGCCACTTTCCTCTTTCAATTTCGAAATTCCCATGCCCCCAAACAGAATTAGAGGGTCACGTGGTGATTTATGATGATTAAATTCGAAATTCAACCTTAATTAGAAGTGAGATAAAGAATAAGAATGACATATGTCATGAAGAGAGAGAATTTGATCTTATCCAATTCTTTTCATGAATTTATCTCTCCATTTCGACCCATCTAATGATGAAAGAGGTCCCTGATGTTGCCAAGTGTCCCATGGCACCATTAAATAAATTAAATTAATTTTTAATCATATTAAAAATTAATTTATGGGCGCCATGCATGGATATGTGACAAGTGGATTTCAAGATCCGAACAGTTTCAGATCAAACCCATTTAATTTAATTAAATCCTAACAATTAGAATGATCCAATTACCATGGGTTTGAACCTAATCCAATTAGGTCAATCCCTAATTAAGCACAAATTTAATCTAATTTTAATTTGGTCAACCTAAGTCTCTGATTCAGACCTAAATCCAATCAGGTCAAAAACCCTGATTGAGCCCAGAATTGAATCTAATTCAATTTGGCTCATCCTTCAGTCTAATTACTCAATCCAATTGAGTTCATTAGCAATCTAATTACTAATTAATCCTCCGATAATTACTTTAATTATTTTATAAGATAATTTGCCAATCGAATTGACCAAATTACCCCTGAATGATTCTTAATCATTCATCAGCCTTCTTGATCAATCAGGAATCTTCTGATGCGTGTGACCTCATAGGTTCGAACCTAAGCCGGTAGTATAGGAACGACTTCCTACACTAATCGATGTGACCATCTAGCAATGGTACCCGACGTCCCGAATAGGCCGAATATATGCGAAGCAAATATTCGGAACCCTGAACTATGGTTACTTGTATAATTCAATCCCTTTGACTCTTAATGCCAGGATGACTTAGAGCTCACTGTCAACCCTATAATTAGTACATCCATTATGTGATTAACTTTAGATATCCCGTGACTCCTCACTGGGATTACCCTGGCCAAGGTTTTGCTAAATTAATCACAAGACATTATTCCTGTTTCCAGGAGGGGTCAATTCCATCTTGACTCACAACTGACTACGCAAGTACTTGACTGCACCCAGTGACCTTCCGTCACTAAATTAAAAATTCAGGTAGTCCGGGTACCAAAGTACAGTGAGTTGCTTACTAGTCACAGGTTGCGGTCTCAGGGTCAGAGGGCCAAACTTATACCCATATCCACTCGGAACATCTCTCGACAGTAGAGCGTTCCGGAATTGGTCACGTTCAGTGAAATGTACTCCTACACTTCACCTGTATTGCATACCAGTGTCCCACACTCCTTGGTTAAGAGGACAACCAACGTATATGTCACACAACGACCTAATCTCGATAATGTTGTCGTCCTAGGTAACAACATATTATTTGGTCGCGAACAAGTTTAAGGACTCAAAGATAAATCCTCCTTTATCATAACATAAGTCCTAAGGACTTCATCATATAAGAGTTCATTTGAAGATGAAATGATGAATAATGCCAAATATACTTTATTAATTTGTCAATTTATTTACAAAATTCAATCATCAATATGCTGACGATTGACATTTAGGATACAATTCCCAACAACTCCCACTTAGCCTAAAGCCAATCGGCACAGTATCTAATACCCATCTTCGACTTGTGTTCGTTGAACTCTTTGATGCCGAGGACTTTTGGTAAATGGGTCAGCCAGATTTTCTTTTGTGTCAATCTTCTGAAGATCAATATCACCTCGTTCTATAATCTCTCGAACCAGGTGATAGCGTCGCAGAATATGCTTGGTCCGCTGATGTGCTTTAGGTTCTTTTGCCTGAGCTATGGCTCCAGTGTTATCACAAAATATAGGAACTGGACCATCAATGGAAGGTGCCACTCCCAGCTCGGTGATGAACTTGCGCAACCATACGGCTTCCTTGGCTGCATCAGATGCTGCAATGTATTCTGCCTTCACATGTAGAATCTGCCACTGTATGCTGCTTGGAACTCTTCCAGCAGATGGCCCCACCCTTAAGAGTGAAGATATATCCCGACACGCTCTTGCTATCATCTTGATCTGACTGAAAACTTGAATCGGTATATCCCTCAAGTTTTTAAGTCAGAATCACCGTAGACAAGCCACTGATCTTTAGTATTTCTCAAATACTTAAGGATGGTTTTTACAACCTTCCAGTGGTTGCTACCTGGATCAGACTGGTATCTACTCACTACTCCTAGTGAGTATGCCACGTCTGGTCTAGTACATGTCATGGCATACATTATAGATCCCACTGCCGAAGCATATGGAATTCTATCCATACTCTCTCTTTCTTGAGAGGTTGTCGGACAATCTGTTGACCCTCTAATGAATTTTGGATGAAATAAGACAAAACACTAGAGCATAATTCCCTTTATCTGTAACAAGTTATTTGAGGATTTTAGTTGGTTAATTAAGAATATTGTTAAGAAATGTCTAAGGCAAGTTTCCATAATTTTTATGAATTTATTGAAGAATATTTTGAGTTAAAGAAAAACAGATCAGGGACAGCCGAGACGTCTCCGGATAGTTTCAAAGACGTCTCTGGCACAAACAGGGAAGAACCGGCACACTTGGAGACGTCCCCGACACCTTGCCGAGTCGTCCCCGCGTTAGCGGAGTCGACTCTCTCAGTAGCGGAGTCGACTCTCTCAGTGGCGGCAGAAAGGCATTTTCAAGAGATATGCGCGAGACGTCCCCACAGTAAGCCGAGTCGTCCCCGCAAGTAAAAAGGAGACTTCCCGAGTCGTCCCCAAGATAGCGGAGACGGCTCTCTCAGGGTTTTCCAGAGAATAGTTTTTTGGATAATAAGGAAGCGGAGTCGACCCTGAGACAGCGGAGTCGTCCCCATGCATAAAGTGCAGACAACCCGAGACGTCCCCTGAAGGAGCGGAGTCGACTCTCTCAGGAAATTCCAGAGGACATGTTCTTCGGAGATAAAGACGCGGAGTCGTCCCCGAAGAAGCGGAGTCGTCCCCATGCAAAAAGCGCAAACAAGCGGAGACGTCCCCGTAAAGCGCGGAGACGTCCCCGGAGTGCCTGGGACGCGACTAACAACTTTTTCAGGTTTGATTTGAATTTCAAACGTCTCTTTTTTGTGTCTAACGGCTATATTTGCTTTTTGGGCTATAAAAGGGACCTCTTAAGTGCTTCTCAACATCTTCTTACCAACCCAATACAAGATCATTCAAGAGAGAAGAGAGAAAAAGAGGTTCAAGGGAGTTAGTGCATTCAAGTGAAGAAATCAAGCGCCTTCAAGTTTTCCAACAGATTTCGTGCTCAACTACTCTCTTCCGTTTGGCATTCAAAGCTCACATTCAAGCCAACGCGATCCACATCGGAAGAACCATCATCTCCCACGCTTCCAACGGCTAAAAGGGTTCTTGCGAGTTCTATTGATTATATTGTTATATTTGCTTGTTTAAGAAGCTTTGATTTGTTTTAAACCTTTATTCTAATATCTTGTAACTTGATTCAATCAAGGGATTGAATCAAGGGATTAAGGTTTGTTGGTGAGCCAAAGGGAAAAACCAACGTTGTAAGGTTGTGGTTGGTGAGCCTTTGGGAAAACCAACCGGGTTGGATTGTGAGCCCGTGAAAACAATCGGTTGGTTCGAGTCGGTGAGCCTGTGAAAACCGACCGAGTTTGTTGTGATCTCGTAAAACAACAAGTTGGTTGTGAGCTTGTAAAACAACCGGCTGTAATCTGTAGGATTATAGTGAAATTCCCAAGAAGTCTTGGGGAGTGGATGTAGGTGCTGGGGTGCACCGAACCACTATATGTTTGTTGTGTTTGTAATGCTTCTTGTCATTGTCTAACTAACACACTTACTTACTTAGATAAATTGCTTGCTTAACTCTTATCCGCGCATCCTTTAGTTGCAAGCATATTCAATCAAGTCACGTTCTATACATCAAACTGTTGCTAAGTTTAACTTTCACTGTGCATCTGTACAACTTAGCATAATTAATCAAAAAGTTTCAAAAGCAATATAAAAGTTTTTAAAAGACCCAATTCACCCCCCCTCTTGGGTTGTATCTACTGGGCAACAAGTGGTATCAGAGCAGGTGCTCAAATATTATTTGTAGTCTTAACCGACTAGAGCCAAAGATCATGACAACTCAAATAGATAGTTTTTTAGGAGAAGGACAATCAATTGATACACCTCCACTATTTAATGGCTTAAACTATACACATTGGAAAATACGCATGCGCGTTTTTATTCAATCACAAAACTATTACTTATGGAAAATCATAATAAATGACCTTCACACACTCTCTCAAACTTTTAATGAAAAGGACTTAGCACAGTTGAATGCTAATGCTATGAACATATTATACTGTGCTATTAAAGAAACAAATTTTAATGAAATTTCTGCATGCTTATCTGCTAAGGAGATCTGGGATACTTTTAGAAAATGTTTATGATAAATCTCAGACTAGCTCACATGTGCTTCAATTATATACTAACAATGAGACTGCAGAAAAGGGTGTTGAATCTCCCTCAGTCGAGTCGACTCCAAGTATCTCAGAGTCGACTCTCAAGTTCACCGAGTCGACTCCAATAAGGTCCGAGTCGACTCCGAGGCAAATCAGCTTCCTAAAGACAAAGAAGAAGAGGAAGCAAGAAGAAAGGAAGAAAGAGGTAAAAAGGAAGAGAGCCTTGACCAAGAAAGAGTCTAGCAAGAAAATAGAAGTTAGGAGCAACAATGATGATATTAGCTCCAAGGAACTACAAGAGGTAACCAACTTGTGCTTTATGGCACAAGAAGACAAGGTAAAATCTGAATCTACTCTTACCTCAAATGATTTTCAAGAAGAATTCTCTTATGATGAATTATTAAATGCTTTTCATGATTTGTATAGTGAATGTAGAAAATTAACTGTAAAGAATAAAAATCTTAAGAAACTAAATTCTGAAAATGAAAGCTTAAGGTCATTTTCAGAAGAATTGATTCAGAAAAATCATAGCTTAATTAAAGAAAATCAAAACTTAAGTAAAGAAATTAATCAATTAAAATCTTTTATTAACAAATTCACCGTAAGTTCAGAACGATTAAAAATGATGTTTGAAAGCCAATATGTTACTTATGATAAATCAAAACTTGGCTTGACTTCTTTACTTAACAATAAATCTCTAGAGAAAAAGGTTATTAATTCACCAAACAAACCATTAAATAAGATAACTTATTTCAAAAATGAAAAGGTGGGAATAACAACTTTACCTATCGTTCTAGTATAATTAAATCAAATGGTAAGGTTATTACTATTAAACAGACATGGGTTCCAAAAGGAACCATATGTCCTAACTCTCAAGGACCCAAGCAAGCTTGGGTACCCAAATGAAAATATGAGGATGTAGACATAGATGTGCCAAGATACCCATGGAACAAATAGAACCTTCATACAAATGGGTGCTCTAGACACACATCAAAAATGAAACTTAAAATATACTTATGAAAGTAATTTTAAATGAAATAATAATAATAATGAAATCAGTAATCCTTGCATCTCATCATTATTTTTGCTTTAGTATTTGATATGAATTGCTAGTATTGATCAATTTTGTGATATAGAAAATACTTTTGGAAATATAATCAAATCATTTCATTTTATAGTATACTTTACTCACTATTGGATAAGTTGCTAAATGATTAAACAATTTATTAAGAATAACTCTATGAATTCTCTATATGCTTGATTGAGAGTTTTTATCCATGGCATTATTGTTTAAATGATAATGTGTACTTGGTATGCTTTTGAATATATGCACTATGAATACCAAGATTAAAGAAACCATCTTTGGCATATAAAATCAACTCATGCTAGTATGTACTTAATCTCAAAAGACCTTGTCATTGCCTTACTTAGATTATCTTCTAAAAGGTCAAAGTTTGCTATGCATGTTAACTAAGGAAACAAACAAAATCAATTTCTAAATCTAATGATGTTGTTTCCAATACTAAGTTTTCAAAAGCTTACACTGGCTTTGTTCTTGGCACGTAAATTGAAATATTTTCTGCATTGGCACAAACTCACAAAAAGGGTTCAAATGAAAAAGGTTTGCAAAAGTATCATGGGATAGTCTTGAAAACCAATTTTTTATCAAGTTGTGCATAGAAAATAATATTGAATACAATTGTTTCAGCACCAAGGACACCATAAGTAAAATAGGATTAATAGAATTCTTGAAGAAATGAAAAGACAATTGTGTATGATAATCATCTACTTAAATGATTTTTAAAAGCTATCATCACTGCTTGTCATACATATGATTTCTATTAAATCTATTTTTTTGATGAAAACTCTTTTTGATCTTCTGAAAAATAGAAAATGAACTATTGCATATCTTTCATATTTATCAGTAGTATATGTTATACTTGATATGGTTTCTTGAAAGTAATGCCAAATCTGATAGAGATATGTCTATCCTTGGATATCATTCATCAAGCAATGCATATAGAATATTCAATGAAAAGATTTTAGTTGCAGAAATATCAATTCATTTTATTCTTTATGAGACTAATGATTTATTATCAAGATATTAAAATCAAATTATATATGTATATGGTTAATCTTTTACATATAACAATCTGAAAACATGTTAATAATTAGAATCAAATTGAGCTTTTCAGAAATGCACTTAATGAAGAAAAATTGATGACTACTAAAAGACTAAATCAAGAAAAGATGAAATAGATCTTGATGAAATTCTTGCATGATTAGAAGTAAAGATCACCATTATCATTTGCTTGCTTTATAGCTTTATATTCTATCAAATGAGTGTGTAGAATGGACTCCTATGTGCTTACTTTATTAAAGAAGATATATGTTAAATAACCACCATATTTGAAAACACTCATTACAAATATGATAAAGCAATATATGATTTGAAACAAGCATCAAAAGCGTGATATAAAAGCTTAAGCAACCTTTTCGACAGAAAGTAATAAATCTATGCATCAAAAGAAGAATTTGTGATATCTTACTTGCTCAAAGTATACATTGATGACATCATTCTTGGTTCTACTAATGGAGATTTATATGAAGATTTTACTAAGCTCATGCAAGGTGAGTTTGAAATATGTATGATGAATGAATTAACATTTTTTCTCAAACTCCAAATTAAAACAAACAAGAAAGGGGATCTTCATTGACCAAAGTTAGTCCACAAGACAACTCTTATAGAAGATTGGCATGAAGAAGGTATGTCTATGACCCCATCTTGTAGAATTTGAAAAGGATGAGCAAAGTAGATCTATTGTTTTAAAGCTGTATTGAAGCATGATAGAATAATTATTTTATCATACAGTTAGTAGACCAGATTGTATGATCATCGTGTGCCCTTGTGCAAGACTTCAATCTAACTTTAATGAATCACATTTTATTGATAACAAATAAATCATAATCTGAATTTTGATAGAAACAACCGTTTAAGATAAGTTGATTAAAACTTAGCTAACATGTCTTATTGATAATTATCTTAAGC
>NW_024069743.1:0-30596 GCF_009389715.1 Phoenix dactylifera
CGCGTTGGCTTGAATGTGAGCTTTGAATGCCGAGTGGGAGTGAGCAGTTGAGCACAAAATCAGATGGAAAAGCTTGAATGCACTTGATTTCTCCTCTTGAAAGCACTAACTCCCTTGAACCTCTTTCTCTTTCTTCTCTCTTGAATGATCTTGTGTTGGGTTGGTGAGAAGTTGTTGGAAGGCACTTAAAAGCTCCCTTTTATAGCACAAAAAGCAATAGATCCGTTAGACACAAAGAAATGACCGTTTGAAATTCAAACAAACCTGCAAAAGTGTGTCAGTCGCGTCCCAGGCGCTCCGGAGACGTCTCCGCTTGAACTCGAGACGTCTCGGCTGTATAAAATTTCTTTTGACGTTGTTTGGAGTCGACTCGGTGCTTTACGGGGACGTCTCGGGATGTTTGCGCTTTTTGCATGGGGACGACTCCGCGACGTCGGGGACGACTCCGTAGTTTATCACCGAAAAACAAGTCCTCTGGAATCCCCTGAGAGAGTCGACTCCGCGCTTCTGGGGACGTCTCGGGAAGTTTGCTTTTTATGTGGGGACGACTCCGCGTCCTTCGGAGACGACTCGCGCGCATCCCTTGAAATCGGCCTTTCTGCCGCCTCTGAGAGAGTCGACTCCGCAGAGTCGGAGTCGACTCCGACCCTGCGAGACGCCTCGCCAGGTGCCGGGGACGTCTCCAGACGTGCCAATTCTTCCTGTTCGTGCCAGAGACGTCTCTGGGACAACCGGAGACGTCTCGGCTGTCCCTGATCTGTTTTCTTCATCTCAAAAATTCTTCAATAAATCCTTGAAAAATATGGGAACATGCCTAGACATTTCTTACAATATTCTTAGTTAAACACCTGAAATCCTCAAATAAATTGTTAATATAAGGGAATTATACTCTAGTGTTTTGTATTCATCAAAATCCATTAGGGGGTCAACAATCTCCCCCTTTTTGATGATGACAAAACACTGAGTATATGCAAAATTCGAAAATTTAAACATATACACAGTATTTGATCAGATGTACAAGTATTAGAGCTAGATACAGTGTGCATAATTCAAATAGTCAACTTTCAGTTCTATCCTTATGCATAAGTATTGATCTTAGTAGCTCTTGAGCAATTTTAGCATATCAACTGAATTTGAATCAAGTTAAATGTAAATTAATGAAATATTGATGCTAAAGACAATTGAAAGCTAAATACTTTTTGACTCCCCCTTTCTTTTCCAGAAGGGCAATTGTCTTAAAGCCAATATTCTTCAATTTTATCTTTTCTAATTCAACTTTTAAGTATGAGTGTAAATTTTGTATTTTGCATTATATATTAGTTTCCACATATAGGTTCTAGGTTCCTATTCTAGGTTCTACTCCCCCTTTTTGTCATCAACAATGAAGGGGACAAATTTTCCTTAGGTACCTAAAACAATTCCTATAGAATTCAGCATATATATATGAAACAATCAAGATTTCAAGTTATTGCCATCCATGAATTCAGCATTCATTTCACTCCCCCTTTGTTTGGAATTCATTTCAGACCTTTTAAAGCAGTTATCACAAGTTGTGCATAATAAGTTGTCAAATTTGAACACTTAAGGTATGTTATGAGATTTTTATGGCACATCACAGAATTACATACACAAAGTTTGATTCCAAGAATTAGAAACATACACAAGTTTCAAAAGGAATGTATGACATTCATATATCATTGCAATCATTTGAAGTCATTACAAGGTTAAAAAGGAAATCATTACAATAATTACAAGTATTGATTCTAATACAAAAGAAGTTTCAAATGAGCCTAGGGTTTTACAAAAAGATGAACCCTAGATGTTTACAAAATGTCCTTCAACGGCGACGTTGCTCAATAGCCCTAGCCGCTGCCTCTATAAATCCATTTATTGAATCCAGTAGAGTTCTAAACTGATCTCCCTGAGATTGATGAAGGCTGCCACTAGTGCTTCAAACTCAAGACTTGCCCTTTCAATTTTTCCTCTAAGTTGGGCAACCACGGTGCCCACATTGCCTCCAGGGCTCGTCAACTCTTGAAGACCATCTGATATGATCTTCAACTCACTGTATCAATTGATCTTAAAGTTTGGATGTACCCACATGAACCAATTCTGATGCTGTAGCTTCTATGAGCTTTGATTTCCTTCAATTCTTGTAGGAGAGCTTCATGTGAGGTACGGATGGGGCCAACTCAGCAGAGACTATGATCTCATCTCTTCCCTCATCTGCTGGCATATCACAGATGCTAGGGTGTGCATCTGCTCATCTGATAGGAATGGATCCACTGACTGGAGGAGGAGGAGGTACTGAGGTGGATGGTCCAGCCGAGCTGGAAGGTACATCAGGAAAAGCCATGGGCTATGTGGAGGTGAGAGGTGGTCAGGCTCCTGATGTGGGATCTCAGGCTCTATGGTTTGGGATTTTCTTTTAGGGGCCTTAACCCAAGACCTTTTTCTTGTGAAACTCCATCCTATGTAAGTGCTCTCATTGTAGTAGTCAGTGTTTCTTAAAGGTTTTGCCGGCTCATTTTCTGGAATTGGAACCTTAAAATGTTTGAACAGTAGGGTAAAATCATCCCATATGGTATGCTAAATCTGGAGTACCTATGACATATGGAGATGTAGTTCAACATGAGCCTAGGGAGGTTTAGGGGAATCCCTAGCAAGATATGGTGCATGATAGCTAAATCTCGCTCCGAAACGAAATCGAAGCGACCGTTTTTGGAAACAAGACCCGGTTAACTATGCTCAAAAGCAATCTCATTCGGCATTGAGGTCTTGGGAGTTAACTACGTCAAGAGGGCCGCAGTCCTCTCTTCCTAAAAGTAGGTTTAGGGCAATCTCCCTTTGGGGATGTGAGGTCGGAGCCTCACCGTATTTAGGGATTTGTAATAAGCTAGATAGAATATCCTCATTGATTTCTATCAATGTCCCTCGGACATATCCGGTGTACCCCGAGTCCCCTAAGGCCATATTGCTAAACATTTCTCTACTAGGCCGGGATAGGTTGACATATTTAGGGAACATAGGTATTCCCAACCTTGGGCTCGGAGTCTCTCTCCAATAGAGAACCCCTCACTAGCTAAAAATGGAAATCATGTACCTACCCGTGGTTACTGTGCGATTTGCACAGGAGAGGGTCACGGTTGGCGGAGCAACCGGAGGAGACGGCGCGGAGGGCTCTTCCCTCCGTTCCTCGTCGTCGTTCGCTACTCTAGGACGCCTCCCACCCGTTCGCCTAGCTTCTTAGGTGCCATGGATTGGAAACTAGGGAAATGGGGAGAGATTTTGGTTCGGTTTGTGGTGGAGAGAAATGGAGGCTAGGGTTTGTTTTTTGTTGGGACGAAAGAGGATAGCTCGGGTCGGCTCGAGCTGTTTCGACCTAATTTAAAAACTTTCATTCGGTCCCCGAGACGTCTCCGCGACTAATGCGAGACGTCTCGCCGGGGGGACGTCTCTGTGATTTGCCAGAGACGTCTCCGGCACTGAAAAATTTCAGAATTTCTATCTTTTCTCCAATTTATTTTATTCAACCACAATAATCAGCGTGATTTCTTTTGGTGAATATAGAGTGAGTTTGCTGTGATCCTTCCCTTCAATAATACATCCTATAAAAGTTTGATAATGATTTTTGAATTATCAATATTGAAATGAGGAATGTTTGACCAAATTTCGAATGCCTATGAAATAGGCTCTGAAAATATCTCCATGAAGAGTCCAAGGGAGGGTAACCATCCTCCGGAAAGTCAAACAATTCGTCATCTAACTTTGATAGATTCATGTTTTCACTTATTAGATACTAGGTTTGCTATTTGTGACCTTGAAGTGTATTATTAGTTTGAGTAGCATTCACATGTATCTAGAGCTTACAAAACATTGCATTACAATTCAATTATTTGCTAGGATCATACAAGCACAAAGCATTCCTTAAAAAGTTGAACCTATCTTTACAAAGGGGCTTTGTAAAGATATCGGCCAATTGATTTTCAGTACATACATACTCAATCATCACATCATTTTTCAGCACATGATCCCTTATAAAGTGATGCCTAATCTCTATGTGTTTTGATTTAGAGTGTTGGACAGGATTTTTTGTTAAATTAATTGCACTTGTATTATCACATCTAATTGGTATGTTGTCCATTTTGATACCGAAGTCTTCAAGTTGTTGCTTAATCCAAAGAACTTGGGCACAACAGCTTCCAGCTGCAATGTACTCAGCCTCAGCTGTGGAAGGCAACTGAATTCTGTTTCTTGCTAAACCAAGAAACCAAATTAGCACCCAAGAATTGACATGTGCCACTTGTGCTTTTTCTGTCGAGTTTGCACCCGGCAAAATCAGCATCGGAATAAGCAATTAAATTTATATCAGATTGTTTAGAATACCATAAGCCTACATTAGATGTCCCTACTAGATATCTGAATATTCTTTTAACAGCTTGCAAGTGTGATTCCTTAGGACATGCTTGGTATCTAGCACACATGCAAACACTGAATAATATGTCTGGTCTACTAGCAGTAAGGTAAAGTAAAGAACCTATCATACCTCTGTACAATTTGCAGTCTATACTTTTACCTTTTTCATCTTTGTCAAGCTTGCAACTTGAGCCCATGGGTGTGCTGATTTCCTTTGCATCCTTCATCTTGAACTTTTCCAACATTTCCTTGATGTATTTGGACTGACTGATGAAGATGCCTTCCTCTGATTGTTTTATTTGTAGCCCAAGGAAGAAGTTGAGCTCACCCATCATGCTCATTTCAAATTCTCCCTGCATAAGCTTGGCAAACTCTTGACAAAGACTATCATTAGTAGCACCAAAAATTATATCATCCACATAAATTTGCACAAGCAATAAGTCATTCCCTTTTCTTTTAATGAAGAGGGTTTTGTCTACATTTTCTCTTAAACTTATTTTCAATTAGAAATTACTTAATCTTTCATACCATGCCCTAGGGGCTTGCTTAAGTCCATACAATGCTTTATGCAATTTAAAACATAATCTGGATGTAAGTGGTTCTCAAAACCTGGAGGTTGTCCTACATAAACTTCCTCCATTATATAACCATTTAAAAAGGCACTTTTTACATCCATTTGATAGAGTTTGAAATCCATGAAGCATGCATATGCCAAAAGTAGTCTAATAGCCTCTAACCTAGCAACAGGAGCAAAAGTTTCATCAAAATCTATTCCTTCCTCCTGATTATACCTTTGGCACTAGCTAGCTTTGTTTCTTATTACTATTCCATCTTCATCTAGTTTATTTCTATATACCCACTTGGTGCCTATAATTGAAACATTAGGGGGTCTTTTCATTAGAGTCCAAACTTGATTTCTTTCAAATTGATTTAATTCCTCTTGCATAGCATTTATCCAATTTTCATCTTTTTCGGCTTCCTTCTAGTGATTTAGGCTCTATTGTGAAACGAATGCAAGATAATTACTAGTGTTTCTTAAAGGATCTTGTCCTTACCCCTTGTGAAGGATCACCAAGGATTAGATCCCTTGGATGACCATGTGCATACCTCCATTCCTTAAGATCTTGATTTCTCGCTTGGAGGTTGATCTTCTTCATCTTGCTGAATTGTATCTTCTTTGATTCATCCTCATGTTGTTTGTCTTGTATGGAGAATCCTTCATTCTGTCTTCAAGTATACCTGCATCACTATCTTCTTCTTTTCTAGAAGAATCTCCATTAGCTTCATCAAAAACAACATGAATGGATTCTTCAACAACGAGAGTTCTCTTGTTGAAGACCCTGTATGCTCTACTAGATGAGGAATAACCTAAGAAGATCCCCTCATCTGATTTAGCACTAAATTTACTTAGATTGTCCTTTCCATTGTTTAAAATAAAGCAGCGACAACCGAAAACATGAAAATAGCTTATATTAGGCTTCTTATTTTTCAACTGTTGCCCAAGGTGACAATCCAAGAGGGGGGGGGTGAATTGGTTTCTTCTAAATTTTAGTGCTTTTAAAAACTTTCGTAATTAAGTGCGGTGGATGCTTTCTTAGGTTATTTGAGTGAGTTAAGCTAATACAAGAATAGAAGATAAAGCAAGGGAAAATGAAAGCACAAACACAATGCAAACACACCAATATATAGTGGTTCGGTGCTCTCCTTAGCACCTACGTCCACTCCCCAAGCGTACCCTTGGGAATTCACTATAATCTCACGGATTACAGTTGGATTTTTTCCGGGCTCACAATCCAAAAACCTTGTTGGTTTTACGGGCTCACCAACGAACCTATACAACTTTAGTTTTCCGGGTTCACCAAAAACCTTGTTGGTTTTGCGGGCTCACCAACGAACCTATACAACTTTGGTTTTCCGGGTTTACCAAAAACCTTTGTTGGTTTTGCGGGCTTACCAACGAACCTTTACAAAGTATTTAAAAGAAAGATTTAAACTCCTAAATGAGCATATAAAGCAATATGAACTACAAAGAAGAGTTAGAAAGAAATTATCGCTTTGAAGTCGCTTTGCTCTTCTTTGTCAAGGAAGCTTCACTCTTCAAGGGGGGAAGGAGCTCTTGATGCCTCTTTGAGTGTGCTCAATCCCTTTCTTTGATTCTTGAATGAAGCTCTTGATGAAGGAGATTAGGGCTCTTTTGTTTTCTTGTATTTTCTTTGATATCCCACTCAAAAGTTGTTTCCTCTGATGAATAGTGCCCCTTTAAATAGTTTTCAACCTTTCTTGGACAAGCCCCATTCGTCAGATTTGAAAAACTAGCCGTTACATACCTTGAGAAGGACAGAAAGTACATCTGCAGAACTAGCCGTTACTGTTCAGCCCGTGTTTGGGTCGGCTCAACCTGTCCTTGGGTCGACCCAACTTTGCCTTGGGTCGACTCAACCATTTCTTGGGTCGACCCTCTCAGAAACCACAGAAACTTCAATTTCAGCCTTCCTTCCCATGGGTCGACCCAACCATTCTTTGGGTCGACTCAAAGTCCACTTGGGTCGACTCAACTTCTTCTTGGGTCGACCCTCTCAGTAATTCCAGAGAACCATTTTCTGTCTGTCTTTCTGTCTTGCCTTTGGGTCGACCCTCTCAGGGTTTGGGTCGACTCAAGATTGGGTCGACTCAACCACTGTGTGGGTCGACCCTCTCAGTAAATCCAGAGAGCATTCTTCTGTTGTGTTTTGAGGTTCTTTGGAGGTTGGGTCGACTCATGCTTACCTTGGGTCGACCCAACTCACTGTTCATTTGTGCCATTTTTGCAGGAGTGTGCCAGATGACTTCTTGATGTGCCTGGGGTCGACCCAATCAACCTATGGGTCGACTCAAACCACACTTTGCTGCATTCTCAAGGTTAGATTCATCCAAATGAACAAGACCATATATATATTTTCAATTAAACAAATGTACTGAGAGTAATGAACTTATAAATGAAGTATCAATTTAACTTATAGCATGCTCTAGATAATTACTTGTTAATCATCAAAATAACACTATCATCCTCAATCTCCCCCTTTTTGATGATTACAAATAAAGAGTATAAGCCTATTGATACTTGTCTTTAAAATCAGTTTATAAAAGGGATTGAATTTCAGAATTTCAGCTTTTCATATATACTTGTGAAATCTCCCCCTATATTATTCAAAATTTGCCAATTTGACTTTTTGAATGGCTCCCCCTTTCATTTATAATTCATTAGCAATGAAACTTCAAAAATTTGAGATATCATATGAGTTTCAGGTTATGTATCGGGGTGCGAGAGGAGCGTGCTAAGTTCTGAATTAAGATAGAAATTTTTGATCTGATGATTTTCATTGTTACAAATTGCTCCCCCTTAGATATATAAGCTTTCTTATATGATTTTCAATTTGTTTGCCCATTTATTTCTCTTTTCGTTTCATAACTTCTTTACTCACTCTTTCTCACAAAGTTAATACTCTTTCTTTAAACACTATCTTTACTTCTCCCAAAATTAATACTCTTTCTTAACTTCTCAAATGAAATACTCTTTCTTTTCTTAAAGTGAATATTCTATCTTTTCTTCTCCCCCTTTATATACTCTTTCTTCTCTTCTCCTTTATATACTCTTTCCTTCTCTTCTCCCCCTTTTTGTTATCATCAAAAACATATATATGGGAAAAGATGCAATTAAGAACAAACTTCAGACTTCATTGATCACAATAGGAACATTTTCATACATTAATGCCCAAAATAAGGATAAGTACAATGTTCCTCAATTGAGATTTAAAGATATAAGGGAAAAGCAAGATACATATGAGAAAAAGCAAGATACATATGAGAACTAGATTTCTAGCCTAGGCTCTAAACATAGATGCTAAGATCAGCCTAGGGGAATCTAATGGCTGGGATCTAGTCCTCATCCTCCTAGCATAAGTGGCGAGGGGAGGTCGAGCCTGGTGAGACTGGGTCTGGCGTGGAGCACGTCGAGCTGGATGACTCTGTGCCGATATCTCTGACTCAGCAGCCTGTGGCACAGATGGTCCATGTGTCTCTCTCTCTCTCCTGAGTGCTCCAATCTGCTGTCTCAGATCACTGATATCAGCAGACATGACATCTAGCCGGGTGTCTAATCGGCTCGTGAGCCCGTCAGTAATAGTCCTCGCCTGGGCTGTCATGAGCTCTGTCATCCTGCTCCAGAAGTCATCCGTATCTGTCGGAGGAGCAGATGACGATGGTCCAGCCGCTGAGGGTGCAATAGGATGATCCATAGGCTCCTCATCCTCATCCTCTGGTGCCTCTCCCTCTGGTGCCTCACCCTGAATGCCTGCACCGGTGTGAATCCACTGTCCGTTCACTTTCGCATATCCCATGCGTATGAGTGTCCGTGCAGTGTACGTGTCTGTGGAATACAGACTCTTGGATGCCTCCACCTCGAGAGGTAACCCATGCTGTCTAAAAATCAATGTGAGTATCATGCCATAAGGTAGTGATACCCTGTTGCTGCTTATCACCTTTCTCATCTGCCTCAATATCATGGCCGGAAGATTTAGGGGAATCCCCCGAATCATACACTCCATAACTGCAAGATCTCGCTCTGAGATTAGATCGAATCTCCCGGTCTTCGGAAATAAAATCCTATTTATCATATTGAGCAACAACCTCATCTCAGCAGAAAGAGAGCTAGCTATTACCTTTGTGGAAAAATCGAAGTTCTCATTTTCCATGATTAACTGTAGAGCTCTCATTTTGTTTTCTGACTTTTCCGGAGTAGCTCCTGTGCAGGGTAGGTGTAGTAGCTCACTCAAGCTCTCCTCGGATACACGGATCCGAACCCTCTAACATCTGAAATAAGTCCTCCCATACCAGTCTTGAGGAAGGCGTAGAACTCTTGGACCAACCCGGGGTAAATCACCACATCAAGGGAGCAAAGATACTCCCAACTTTGTCTTTGGATCCATTCCCAAATCCGAAATCCTTCTTGGTTGAAAAACTCCGAATGAATCCTTCTCCCGGTAGTAACCGGCCTCCCCGCAAATCTTGCAAGGATCACTGAGGGGGAAGGAGGAGGAGGGACCTCCGCACGTGCCTCACGTCGTGGAGACACGGAAGAAGGCTCGGTAGGACGCCTTTCCTCTTGTTGGACTCGGGTCACTCTTCCGGATCTCTTGGCTACGGCTCGTTTGGGTCCCATTTCTCCAAAATCTTTAGGAAATCTACTGTTTGGAGGAGTTTAGTGGAGATTGGAGAGTGGGGGCTAGACTTTTCGGAAGGAGACAAAGGGCAAACAGTGCCCTAGATGAGCTCTCGGGCCCCCTTATAATAGTGGGGTCCCGACGTTGGGTCGACTCAAGAATTTTCTTGGGTCGACTCAACGTAGGGTCGACCCATGTTCTGGGTTGGGTCGACCCAAGTGCAAGAAATTTTGTTTTCTCTCCCTTTTTGCTTCTAAAAGTTTTCCTTGCTTCCAATCCTTATAACCTCTTTATGGAACAATGATACATGAGTAAGGAATCTATAGATAACAAATTTGACTCATGTTTCATGGGATTTTTGAAGTTAGAGGAATGTATCATGACACTATTAGCTCCCTTTCATATTCATTCAATAAAAGGATCACATATACCTAATTCCCTCCTGAGCATACAGAATCTATCTTCACTCAATGGTTTTGTAAATATGTCGGCCAATTGTTTTTCTGCATATATGCTCAATGCATACGTTTCCATTTTGCACATGATCCCTAATAAAATGGTACCTTATTTCTATGTTTGGCCTTAGAGTGCTGAACTGGATTTTTAGTGAGATTGATAGCACTCGTATTATCACATTTAATAGGAATATTATCTAGTTTAACTCCATAGTCCTCTAATTGTTGCTTGAGCCATAATACTTGGGCACAACAACTACCAGCAGCTATGTATTCAGCTTCAGCTGTGGATAGTGCCACTGAGTTCTGCTTTTTACTAAACCATGATACTAAGTTATTTCCTAGGAATTGACATGTCCCACTTGTGCTCTTTCTATCTAATTTGCATCCGGCAAAATCTGCATCTGAATATGCAAGCAAATCTAGACAGGAGTCTCTCGAGTACCATAATCCAATGGTGGTAGTTCCTCTTAAATATCTAAGGATTCTCTTAACTGCACTTAAATGTGACTCCTTAGGATCCGATTGGTATCTAGCACATATCCCTACACTGAATACAATGTCGGGTCTACTAGCAGTAAGATAGAGCAAGGATCCAATTAGTCCTCTATAGAGCTTAATATCCACACTTTTCCCTTTTTCATCCTTGTCTAGCTTACTAGTGGGATTCATTGGAGTGCCAATTCCCTTATGATTTTCATTCCCAAACTTCTTCAATATTTCCTTTGTATACTTAGTTTGATGAATGAAAATGCCTTCTTTGGTTTGTTTGATTTGTAATCTAAAAAGAAACTTAGTTCTCCCATCAAACTCATCTCAAATTCTCCATGCATTAAATCAGCAAATTCTTTGCACAGAGTATCGTTAGTGGCACCAAAGATTATGTCATCTACATATATTTGTACCACTAGTAGATTTTTGTCCTTTCTTTTGAGAAATAGAGTTTTATCTACATTTCCTCTACAAAAATCATTATCAATCAGAAATTTACTTAGTCTATCATACCAAGCCCTAGGTGCTTGCTTTAATCCATATAATGCCTTATGTAATTTAAACACATGATTTGGCAATTCATGATTTTCAAATCCTGGAGGTTGTTCTACATATACTTCCTCCTCAATAATACTATTTAAGAATGCACTCTTCACATCCATTTGATATAATTTAAAATCCATAAAACATGCAAATGCTAGAAGTAATCTAATAGCTTCTAATCTAGCTACAGGAGCAAATGTCTCATCATAATCTATTCCTTCTTCCTGATTGTATCCTTTAGCTACGAGTCTGGCCTTATTTCTTATAACTACTCCATTTTCATCTAGTTTATTTCTAAATACCCATTTTGTTCCAATTACTGAATTATGCTTTGGTCTTTCAGTTAATGTCCATACATTAATTCTTTTAAATTGATTTAATTCCTCTTGCATGGCATTTATCCAGTTAGTATCTTTTTCAGCTTCTTCATAAGTTTTAGGTTCTAATTGTGAAACGAAAGCAAGATAATCATTTAAATTTCTAAGAGAAGATCGAGTTCTTACCCTTGAGAGATCACCAATAATTAAGTCTTTAGGATGTCCATGTGCATACCTCCATTCTTTTGGCACGTCTTGGGGTTGTGGTGGCACGCAATCATCTCCCTTATCTTGATTTGGTACGTCATCAATTTTTAACTTCTCAAAATCGATAATTCCTGTATCATCATCAATAGAGTTTTCTTTCCTAGCAGACTCACTATCAGACTCATCAAATATAATATTGACCGACTCTTCCACTACTAAGGTTCTTTTGTTGAATACTCTGTATGCCTTGCTAGATGTGGAGTATCCTAAGAAGATACCTTCATCTGACTTGGCATCAAATTTACTTAAGTCCTCCTTGCCGTTATTTAAGATAAAACATCTACATCCAAACACTTTAAAATATTTTGCAGTGGGTTTTTATTCTTCCAAAGTTCATAAGGAGTTTTCTTAGTTATAGGTCGTATTAAAACTCGATTTAGAATATGGCAAGAAGTGTTTATAGCTTCAGCCCAAAAGTACTTTGGAAGATTTGACTCGCACAACATTGTGCGTGCCATTTCTGCCAATGTCCTATTTTTCCTTTCAACAACCCCATTTTGTTGAGGCGTTCTAGGTGCTGAAAATTGATGTGATATTCCATTTTTAGTGCAAAATTCTTCAAAGTGTTGATTTTCAAATTCCGTGCCATGATCACTTCGAATTGCTACCAATGTGAGTTTCTTTTCATTTATGATTTTATTGTATAGTTTCAAAAATTCTGAAAATGCTTCATTCTTATGTGCCAAAAATGAAACCCATGTATACCTTGAAAAATCATCAACAATGACTAGTCCATATTTCTTTCCTCCTAGACTTGTAGTTCTAGTAGGTCCAAATAAGTCCATATGTATGAGTTCAAATGGTCTAGTTGTTGATACACATTTTTCGATTTAAAAGATGATCTAGTTTGTTTTCCTAATGAACATGGTCCACATATTTTGTCCTTTTCAAAAATCAATTTTGGCACATCCTTTATTAATTCCTTCTTAACTAGTTTTGATATTAATTCCATACTAGCACGTCCTAGTCTTCGATGCCAAAGCCAACTAGTTTCATTCTTCTTTTCTTCATTAGTAATTAAGCATAAACCATTTTTCTTGCCTAATTCATGAAGATCTACTAAGTAAATATTTCTTTGCCTTTGTCCTACAAGTACAATGCTATTATCTTTAGGATTTGTGATTATACATACAGATGCTTCAAATGTAACTTTAAATCCTTTATCACAAAATTGACTTATACTAAGAAGATTATGTTTCAAACCTTTAACTAACAAAACATTTTCTATAAAAATAGATGGAGCAATGAAAATTTTACCCTTTCCAATGATATGTCCTTTACCATTGTCTCCATAGGTAACTACTCCACCTTTCTTTGGTTCCAAAGTGACAAATTGATCTTCGTCACCGGTCATGTGTCTTGAACAGCCACTATCTAGATACCATCGTTTTTCCATTTTATCAGCTGTAAGACACACATGCAATCAAGATCAAGAAGAAACTTTAGGTACCCAAACTAAGTTGGGTCCTTTAGGGTTAGTACTCCATGTTCCTTTTGGAACCCAAACTTTCTTGAATTTAATCTTTTGATTATTACTTGATTTGTTTTGACTAGACTTTCTAAAGTTACATTCATATGCTCTATGTCCTATCTTATTGCAACAATAACAAGTAACATTTTCATTTTTAGCTTTTACAAAGATATTCTTTAAGAATTTTTGTTTTGTATTTGTTCTATAACCTAAACCAGCCTTATTATATACAGCTCTTTGACTATCAAGTATCATATTCAATTTGGTAGAACTAAGAGTAAATTTATCTACCAAGGATTTATACTTTTCAGCATCTTCTTTTAACTTAATATTTTCAGCAATTAGATTCTTGGTTTCATTTTCAAGTTTCCTACTTAACGTTTCATAGTTATTAGACAGTTTTATTTTATCTTTAATGAGAGATTGATTTTCTTCTTTTAGAGCTTTATTTCTATTAATTACTTTCTTATGTTCTTCCATGAGTTCTAAAAATGCATCATGTAATTCATCAACAGTAAAATCACAGTCAAGTTCAGAATCTACCTCATCGTCATTGGCCATATGACATATTTGGGCCGTGTCTTGATGATCTTCATCCTCTGAACTTGATTCCTCACTCTCACTCCAATCAGCCATAAAATTCTTCTTTTTCAATTTTCTTGCCATCCACTTCAAATCTGGGCAATCTATCTTATAATGCCCGGGTTTGTTACACTCATAGCAAATGGGAGTTTCTTTCTCCCTTTCTTTGTCCTTACCCTTTTCTTTGTCCTTACCCTTCTCTTTGCTTGAGTTACCTTTAGAGAAGGGCTTCTTTTTATGGAATCTATTCTTACCTCTCATGAATTTTCTGAATTTCCTGCCAAGTACTGCCATCCCTTCCTCATCAATATCTTCATCATCATCTGAATCTTCTGATTCAGATTGTTGTCTAGGGGTGGTAGTCTTTAGGGCTATAGGCTTTCTTCTCTTGACCTCATCTTCTGAATTTTGCCTCATAGTCAACTCATGGGTCATGAGTGACCCTAGAAGCTCCTCTAGCTGTAGTGTATTGAGGTCCTTTGCTTCTTGTATGGCGGTTACCTTGGCCTCCCAATTTCTTGGTAGAGACCTGAGAATTTTTCGCACCAAATCAGAATTAGAATAAGATTTTCCTAAGCTTTTAAGCCCATTTATAATATCAGTAAAACGAGTAAACACATCAGTTAGACTCGGTAGAATCCATTTTAAACAATTCATACTTATGTACTAATATGTTTATCTTTGATTCCTTGACTTGATTGGTCCCTTCATGTGTGACCTCAAGTCTATCCCAAATTTCTTTGGCGGTGGAGCAAGTGGATATTCTATTGAATTCATTTACATCTAAAGAGCAATAAAGTATATTTATAGCTTTTGCATTTAATTGTGCTAGTCTTCTATCATTTTCATTCCAATCCATTTCTGGTTTGGGTATGATAGTGCCTTCTATATTGAGTGTGGGTGTGTGAGGTCCTCTAGTGATTATTTGCCATAATTCATAATCTGAAGCTTGAATGAATATCCTCATTCTAGCTTTCCAATATGCATAGTTTGTGCCATTAAATAGAGGTGGTCTATTCGTGGATTGCCCCTCACTCATTGTACCTCCCACTTGGGTTGCCATGATCTTTAACTCTTGATTGTTAGATCAATGAGCACTATTAGAGCACCTTGCTCTGATACCACTTGTTGCCCAAGGTGACAATCCAAGAGGGGGGGTGAATTGGTTTCTTCTAAATTTTAGTGCTTTTAAAAACTTTCGTAATTAAGTGCGGTGGATGCTTTCTTAGGTTATTTGAGTGAGTTAAGCTAATACAAGAATAGAAGATAAAGCAAGGGAAAATGAAAGCACAACACAATGCAAACACACCAATATATAGTGGTTCGGTGCTTTCTTGCCCTTTGGGTCGACCCTCTCAGAGTTTGGGTCGACTCAAGCTTGGGTCGACTCAACCACTGTGTGGGTCGACCCTCTCAGTGAATCCAGAGAGCATTCTTCCTTTGCGTTTGAGGTTCTTTGGAGGTTGGGTCGACTCATGCTTACCTTGGGTCGACCCAACTCACTGTTCATTTGTGCTGTTTTTGCAGAAGTGTGCCAGATAATTCCTAGATGTGCCGGGGTCGACCCAATCAACCTATGGGTCGACTCAATCCACACTTTGCTGCATTCTCAAGGTTAGATTCATCCAAATGAACAAGACCATATAGATATTTTCAATTAAACAAAAGTACTGAGAGTAATGAACTTATAAATGAAGTATCAATTTAACTTATAGCATGCTCTAGATAATTACTTGTTAATCATCAAAATAACACTATCATCCTCAGGAGAGAAGAGAAAGTGTTGTGCTCTGTTTTCAACTTCATTGAAAACAGAGCATGGTGTTTCTTTCTTCCTTTTTTTAGTTTTTAGCCTTTTGTTTTTTTTTGTTTTATTTTAATTAAGAGTAATGTGTTGTTTGTAGTTGGAATTTTAATTAAGAGCATGTTGTTTTGGGGTTTTTAGTTTTATTTTAATAGAGAGTTTTATTTATACTAAAGTTTTTAATTTCTGTTGTTTTTAATTTCCGTTCCTCAAATTCTGTAATCTTTCTTCCTTTTTTTTATGCAATACATTAAAATTTCTTTCATGCAATTGATGTTCCAGTCTTCAATATTCCTAGCACTGTTTTCATCCATTTTATGCCAGAGCTTTATTTTTCATTAAAAAATGCTTTTTTCTAAGTACATGTCTTCTGGTTAATTTCAATTAAAAATCATTCTCCGGTAGACTAGAGAATCCATCAACATCCCCAACGTAATGTTTTTCCTTTGATCATTCAAAAATCAATTTTGAATCCGAGTGAACGTTTTTATTTTTATGCAACTCCAATCGCCTCCCTGTGGATCGACCTCTTACAACCACTATTCTTCGAGTAGAACAGGTAAGAGTAAATTTAAATTTAACTTTTGTTCGTCGGTTCTAACGACGATCTGTCTAGCATATTTTTAGGTAAGCAGGAAAGGACGAACAGAATTTTGGCACCATTGCCGGGGAGGCAAATCGAGAAGCAAGAACGATCACGAAGATCAAATTAAATTTTGGATGCCCGGAGTGAACATACTCTGGTAGTAAGTTTTTATTTTTATTTTTATTAATTTTTCTTATTTTGATAATTTCTAGTTAATAATTTCGTAGTTATTAAATTCTGAAATTTGAAATTCGAAATTTAAAATTCAAAAAAAAAATTAAAATTTAAAAAAAAAATCAAAAATTCAAAAAAAATTTAAATTCAAAGTTTGAATTCTGAGATTCGAAATTTGAAGTTTAAAAGAAAAAAAATCTTTTAATTAAATCAAAAAAATATAAAAAAAAATTATTATTTTTGCTAGTAATTGATAGGGTGCAATCCCCCGAGGTGATCATACCTCTATTGGGGCTCCTCACGGAGTAATCTCCAGAGCTTATTCAACGGGTATTCGGAGATTGACTGACGCATAAGGATTAGTTTTAGTTTACATTCAAGTTATTTCTATATAAAATTTAAGAAAAAAAAACAAGATAAATTTAAAAAAAATAATAAGAAAAATAAAAAAAAATTGCTTGCTCATTTAATCAATACAACCTAATGACATTGCATAAACTTTGAAAAAAACATTGATTATTTGCTGCATTTAGTATTAAGCATTTGCATAAAATAATTTAAGGGCAAAACCCATTAAAAAGATAAGGTCGGAAAGTCATTACCTGTCCTTAGCCCAAAAATCACCACCTTGCATACTTATCCTAAGCCAAATTAAATTAAAATCAAATTAGACATTGGCCTTAGGGTTTTCGAGCTCAATTAGGCTCTTGGAAAGAAGCGGCTGAAAGCCACTCCAGTGAAGATTTAGTAATTGGTGATGTCTAGAAAAGTTTTACAACAGTGAGAACTGTTACGGGTATTGTGGTATTGGTGTATCCCTTCTGGCACCACCACACACCCCGGAACTTTCCTGGTCACTGGTTACTGGATCACTTAACTGGTAAGCTCAAGCTTAATCTGAAAGGAAGATTAGGAGCTGTCTAATCTAGAGAGAATTTAGGAACTTTTTTAACCTGATAAGTCTCTGTGCAACTAGATTTAAGAAGCTACTAAATCTCACTTAGTTCTAAGACTAATAGATCAAATTGTTGTGTGGTGTTGATTGTGGTCATCTTGGTCTAGTCCTTCTTCTTATCTTTTAGGATTTCATTTAAAAAAATTGAGTCTAATTAAGTTGTGGAAAATGTATGCATGGTAGAAGGTCATTGAGAGATAAGTTAACCCCATTTGATCCTGAGATTGACAGAACTTTTCATCATAACCTGCGAACTGTAAACCAACCGTCGATCTCTACAATGGGTGAACATATTAGAACCCTGAATGAATTATTCACTCCTGCATCCGCTAGTCCACCTACATGTATAGTATTGCCAATAAATAATGCAGCCCAATTCGAGATTCGGGCTGCAACAATAAACATATTACCCAAGTTTCATGGGTTCGAGAGTGAACAACCCTATATTCATTTAAACAAATTTTTGACAATCTATCAAACATTTAGAAATCAAAACTTAGATGAAGAGGGTATTAAATTAAGATTGTTTCCCATGACTTTAGAAGATCGTGCTACTGCATGGCTGTATTTCCTTGCTTCAAATTCCATACATCATGGGAACAGTTGTCTAGGAAGTTCATGGCTAAGTTCTATCCCATGGTAAAAACTGAAAAAATTAAGGATGCCATCAGAACTTTTAGAGGAAAATCTGAGGAATTTTCCCAACTTTGGAAAAGATTCCATGATCTTTTGGTCAAGTGCCCGCACCATGGGCTTGACAAGGCTGATCTAGTACATTTTTTTTACAAAGGACTAACTCCGGCACATAGAAACATGATTGAGTCCATGCACAAGGGTAGGTTCATGAACCAAACCTCGGATCAAGCCTATGAATTTCTTGTTGACTTAGCCGAGAACGCCCAAAATTGGAGTAGCTATGGTGAGGAAGTAAATAGAGATGAGTTCGGGTCTAGAAAATCAGGTAATTATGAAATGAAAACAGACCCAGAACTCAAAAATGTTATGTCCAACCTAGTGAATGGGATGAACAATTTAAATAAAAAGTTTGATGCTTTTACTGTTTCCACTAGTTCAAGTTCATACAAAGAGTCAAATCCCATCATGAAAGTGGAACACGAGTCATATAGTTTGTGTGTCTTGTGTAACAGTCCGGAGCATCTAGTGGAGTGCTGCCCTAATCTGCCCATCATAAAGGCCGAGCAAGCAAATGCTCTAAATTCATATAGTGTCTTTAAGAAGCCCACTCCCAACTCGTTCAGCCCAGTTTACCACCCTGATAATAGGTTCCATCCAAATTTCTCATATAAGCAAAATGAACCTATTCAGCATCAAGGTGGTCCACCAGGTTTGCAGAACAACTTCTCCAGGATAGGTCTACCACAAATGAACCAACCTTTGTGTTGCCCAGAGATGGTCACCCAAGAGGGGGTGAATTGGGTGTTTTAAAAACTTTTGACTAATTAAAAATAAAACACACGAATATATGCACTAAAGTAAAGAAGGAGAATGAGAAAGGTCAATCGCAAACACAAGGTTTTATAGTGGTTCGGAGCTTCCACTGCTCCTACATCCACTCCCAAATCACCTTTGGGAATTTCCACTATAATCCACGATTACAGTACGGTAGTTTTGCGAGTTTACTACCCAACTCGTTGTTTTACACCGGGCTCACAACAAACCCTAAAACCCCCAATTTCACTTAGGCTTGGGACGCCTTTCCCTTGTTCCAAGTCCCTTGACTGGAACAAGCACCACAACGAAAGAGTTTACAAAAGAAAGGAAAAGCTCTAAAAAGCAAATATTGCAATTATGAACAATAGAACCCGGAAGAATCCTTTTGCCGTTGGAAGCGTGGGAGATATTGATTCTTCCGATGTGGAGCGCGTAGGATTGAGTGTGAGCTTTGAATCCCAAGCGCACGAGAGTGATTGAGCTTGAAATCACTTGGGAAGCTTGAAAACACTTGATTTCTTCACTTGAATGCACTCACTCCCTTGAACTTTTCTTTCTTACTTCTCTCTTGAATGATCTAGCTTTGGTTGGTGAAGAGTTGTTGAGAAGCACTTAAGAGGTCCCTTTTATAGCCCAAAAAGCAAATATAGCCGTTAGAGACAAAGAAAGAAGGATTTGAAATTCAAACCAAACCTGAAAAGCTGTCAGTCGCGTCCCAGTCACTCCGGGGACGTCTCCGCTTCAACGGGAGACGTCTCGGCTACAAGATTTTACTTTTTCCGTTGTCTGGGGTCGACTCGGCACTTTCAGGGGACGTCTCGGCTTGTTTGCACTTTTTGAATGGGGACGACTCCGCTGATCTGGGGACGACTCCGCTTCTTTATCTCCGAAGAACATGTCCTCTGGTATTTCCTGAGAGAGTCGACTCCGCTCCTTCAGGGGACGTCTCGGGTTGTCTGCACTTTATGCATGGGGACGACTCCGCTGTCTCAGGGTCGACTCCGCTTCCTTATCACCCAAAAAACCATTCTCTGGAAAACCCTGAGAGAGCCGTCTCCGCTATCTTGGGGACGACTCGGGAAGTCTCCTTTTTACTTGCGGGGACGACTCGGCTTACTGTGGGGACGTCTCGCGCATATCTCTTGAAAACTGCCTTTCTGCCGCCACTGAGAGAGTCGACTCCGCTACTGAGAGAGTCGACTCCGCTAACGCGGGGACGACTCGGCAGGTGTCGGGGACGTCTCCAAGTGTGCCGGTTCTTCCTGTTTGTGCCAGAGACGTCTCTGAAACTATCCGGAGACGTCTCGGCTGTCCCTGATCTGTTTTCTTTAACTCAAAATATTCTTCAATAAATTCATAAAAATTATGGGAACTTGCCTAGACATTTCTTAACAATATTCTTAATAAGACACATGAATTCCTCAATTAAATTGTTAAGATATAATGGAATTTTACTCTAGTGTTTTGTATTCATCAAAATCTATTAGGGGGTCAACAATCTCCCCCTTTTTGATGATGACAAAACACTGAGTATATGCAAAATTTGAGATTTAAACATATACACAGTATTTGATCAGATGTACAAGTATAATGTTTTGATTAGAACTAGATACAATGTGCATCACTCAAAGTATTCAATTTTCAGTTCTTTCCTTGTGCATAAGATTGATCTTTTATTCAACTGAATTTGAATCAAGTTAAAATGAAGTATTGATGCTGAGGATAATTGAAAGCTAGATTCTTTTTGACTCCCCCTTTCTTTTCCAGAAGGGCAATTATCTTAAGGTCAATATTCTTCAATTTTATCTTTTCTAAATCAACTTTGGAGTATGATTATAAATTTTGCATTCCATATTCAATATCCATATATATAACTGCTCCCCCTTTCACTATCTCTACATTCAATATCTACTCCCCCTTTTTGTCATCAACAATGAAGGGGACAAATTATCTCTATATTCAATATATTCAGTGTTCATTTTACTCCCCCTTTGATATTCAGGTTGTGCTCCCCCTGTTTCATATGCTTTGATACGTTGTGCCAAATCTGAATACTTAATGTATGTTATGAGATTCTTATGACACATCAAGAGGCACATTCACATTCATAGAAACACATACATAGAGTTGGCAATGTACACAGTTTTCAAAAGGGATTGTATTCATGTATCATTGTGAACCTTTGAAGTCAGTACATAGTCAAAAAGAAGAAATCATTACAAGTATTGATTTCTAATACAAAAGTGTTTCAAAAATAGCCTAGGATTTACAAAAAGAAGATCCTACAAGATATCCATCATCGGCGACGTTGCTCATGGGCCCTACCAGCTGTATTTTGTTCATAAACCTTACAAGCTGCATCTATGAATGTGTTGATGGAATCCATGAGGGTCTTAAATTGATCTCCCTGTGACTTGTGGAAACCTGCCACAAGTGCCTCAAACTCTATAGTTGCCATTTCAATTCTTCCTCTGAGTTGGGCAACTAAGGTGCTCACATTGCCATCTGGTTTTGTTAGCTCTTTAAGACTCTTGGAAATGCTCTTCAAGCTGTCCTTGAGCTCTAATGATCTGATGGTTTGGGTGGCACCCACACCAATTATTTCTTGTGTTGTAGCTTCAATTTGACTTCTAATATCCTTCATCTCTTGTAGAAGCCCTTCATGTGAAGCTCTGATGGGGGCCAACTCTGTGGAGATCATGGATCTCATCTCCTCCCTCATCTGCTGGCAAATGGCAGATGCTAAGGTGCGCATCTGATCCTCTGACAGAAAGGAGGGCCCACTAACTGGAGGAGGTGGTGGCATGGATGTGGAAGGTCCAGCTGAGCTGGAGGGAATATCAGGGATATCCATGTGGCTAGGTGGAGGAGAGTGATGGTCAGACTCATGATGTGGGATCTCAGGCTCTAGGATTTGGGTTTTTCTCTTTGGTACCTTGACCCACGATCCATCTATCTTATGAAATTCCATTCTTCTCATTGTGCCCTCATTGTAATAGTCGGTGTTTCTCAAGGGCTTTGCAGGTTCATTTGTTGGAATGGGAACCTTGAAGTGTTTAAAGATTAAGGTAAAGATCATGCCATAGGGTATACTAAACCTAGAATACCTATGACATAGGGCAATGTAATTTAGCATGAGTCTAGGGAGGTTTAGAGGGATCCCTAGTAGGATGTGGTGCATTATAACTAAGTCTCGCTCCGAAACAAAATCGAAGCGACCGGTTTTAGGAAATAGGACCCGGTTGACAATACTTAAGAGAAGTCTCATCTCTGCATTTAGGTCCTGGGAATTGACAACATCAAGAGGGCCGCAGTCCTCTCTTCCTAAAAGTAAATTTAGGGCTGACTCCCTTTGGGGATGTGAGGTTGGAGCCTCACCGTCCCTAGGAATTTGTAAGACAGTGGATAGGACATCTTCATTGACTTCTACTAATGTCCCTTGGACATATCCAGTGTACCCTAGGTCCCCTAAGGCCATATTGCTAAAAAGTTCTCTAACTAGGCCGGGGTAGGTCGAGGTATTTGGGTACAAAGGTGCTCCCACCCTTGGGCTCGGAGTCTCTCTCCAATAGAGAACCCCTCATGATCTAAAAAGGAGAAATCTATGTACCTTCCTGTCGTGACTGTGCGATTTGCACAGGAAATAGTCGTGGTTGGCGGAGCAACCGGAGGAGACGGCGCGGAGGGTTCTTCCCGTCGTTCCTCACCGTCGGCCGCTACCCTAGGTCGCCTTCCACGGGTCGTCCTAGCCTTCTTTGGTGCCATGGATGCTAGGGTTTGTGATGTAGAGCAAACGGAGGCTAGGATTTGAGGTGGAGAGCAAATGGAGGCTAGGGTTTTTCGTTTTGGTGGGGAATGAAGGAGAAAGCTCGAGTCGGCTCGAGCGATTTCGACCTATTTAAAAAGCCCTCATTCGGTCCCCGAGACGTCTCCGCGACTAAGGCGAGACGTCTCCCCTGGGGGGACGTCTCTGCGATTTGCCAGAGACGTCTCCGGCACTGAAAAATTTCAGACTGTATTCTATCTTCTCCCAATTTTGTTTAATCATCCTAATCAACATGATCTCTTTTGATAAACTTAGAGTGAATTTGTTTGTGATCCTCCCCCTTAATGATACATCCTATAATAATTTGATAATGATTTTTGAATTATTAATATTGAAATGAGGATGTTTGACCAAATTTCGAATACCTATGAAATAGGCTCTGAAAATATCTCCATGAAGAGTCCAAGGGAGGGTAACCATCCTCCGGAAAGTCAAACAGTTCGTCATTTAGCTTACATGAATTCATGTTTTCACTTATGTTTACCTTGAGGTTGATTACTAGTTTGCGCAGCAAACAATGCAATACAAGTTCAATTCATTTGCTAGGATCATACAAGCTCAAAGCATTCCTTAAGAAATTGAATCTTTCTTTACAAAGGGGCTTTGTAAAGATATCAGCTAATTGATTTTCAGTACATACATATTCAATCATCACATCATTTTTCAGCACATGATCCCTAATAAAATGATGCCTAATCTCTATATGCTTTGACTTAGAGTGTTGGACAGGATTTTTTGTTAAGTTAATTGCACTTGTATTATCACACTTAATTGGTATATTATCCATTTTGATACCGAAGTCTTCAAGTTGTTGCTTAATCCAAAGAACTTGGGCACAACAGCTTCCAGCTGCAATGTACTCAGCCTCAGCTGTGGACAAGGCAACTGAATTTTGTTTCTTGCTAAACCAAGAAACCAAATTAGCACCCAAGAATTGACATGTGCCACTTGTGCTTTTTCTGTCGAGTTTGCACCCGGCAAAATCAGCATCGGAATAAGCAATTAAATTTATGTCAGATTGTTTAGAATACCATAAGCCTACATTAGATGTCCCTACTAGATATCTAAAAATTCTCTTAACAGCTTGCAAGTGTGATTCCTTAGGACATGCTTGGTATCTAGCACACATACAAACACTAAATAATATATCTGGTCTACTAGCAGTAAGGTAAAGTAAAGAGCCTATCATACCTCTGTATAATTTGCAGTCTATACTTTTACCTTTTTCATCTTTGTCAAGCTTGCAACTTGAGCCCATGGGTGTGCTGATTTCTTTTGCATCCTTCATCTTGAATTTCTCCAACATTTCTTTGATATACTTGGTCTGACTGATGAAGATGCCTTCCTCTGATTGTTTTATTTGCAGCCCAAGGAAGAAGTTGAGCTCACCCATCATGCTCATTTCAAATTCTCCCTGCATAAGCTTGGCAAACTCTTGACAAAGACTATCATTAGTAGCACCAAAAATTATATCATCCACATAAATTTGTACAAGCAATAAGTCATTTCCTTTTCTTTTAATAAAGAGGGTTTTGTCTACATTTCCTCTCTTAAATTTGTTCTCAATTAGGAAATTACTTAATCTTTCATACCATGCCCTAGGAGCTTGCTTAAGTCCATACAATGCTTTATGCAATTTATACACATAATCTGGATGTAAGTGATTTTCAAAACCTGGAGGTTGTCCTACATAAACTTCCTCCATTATATAGCCATTTAAGAATGCACTTTTTACATCCATTTGATAGAGTTTAAAATCCATGAAGCATGCATATGCTAAAAGCAGTCTAATAGCCTCTAACCTAGCAACAGGAGCAAAAGTTTCATCAAAATCTATTCCTTCCTCCTGATTATATCCTTTGGCCACTAGCCTAGCTTTGTTTCTTATTACTATTCCATCTTCATCTAGTTTATTTCTATACACCCACTTGGTGCCTATAATTGAAACATTAGGGGGTCTTTTCATTAGAGTCCAAACTTCATTTCTTTCGAATTGGTTTAATTCCTCTTGCATAGCATTCATCCAATTATCATCTTTTTCAGCTTCTTCTAGTGATTTAGGCTCTATTTGCGAAACGAAAGCAAGATAATTACTAGTGTTTCTTAAAGAGGATCTAGTTCTTATACCTTGTGAAGGATCACCAAGGATTAGATCCTTTGGATGACCATGTGCATACCTCCATTCTTTAGGAAGATCTTGATTTCTTGATGGAGGTTGATCTTCTTCATCTCGCTGATTTGTATCTTCTTTGATCTCATCCTCATGTTGTTTGTCTTGAGTGGAGAGTTCCTTCATTTGGTCTTCAAGTATACCTACATCACCATCTTCTTCTTTTCTAGAAGAATCTCCATTAGTTTCATCAAAAACAACATGAATGGATTCTTCAACAACGAGAGTTCTCTTGTTGAAGACCCTGTATGCTCTACTAGATGAGGAGTAACCTAAGAAGATCCCCTCATCTGATT
This sequence comes from Phoenix dactylifera, assembly GCF_009389715.1. Taxonomy (NCBI): domain Eukaryota; kingdom Viridiplantae; phylum Streptophyta; class Magnoliopsida; order Arecales; family Arecaceae; genus Phoenix; species Phoenix dactylifera. The sequence continues at coordinate 25,005 of NW_024069743.1, forward strand.
TAGCACTAAATTTACTGAGATTGTCCTTTCCATTGTTCAAAATAAAGCATCGACAACCGAAAACATGAAAATAACTTATATTGGTTTCTTACTTTTATCAACTCATACGGTGTTTTCTTTAAGATGGATCTAACTAAAGCACGATTTAAGATATAACATGAAGTATTTATTGCTTCAGCCCAAAAATACTTTGGTAGATCCGATTCGCACAACATGGTACGAGCCATATCTGCTAGTGTGCGATTCTTCCTTTCTACCACCCCATTTTGTTGGGGTGTCCTAGGTGCCGAGAAGTTGTGATTGATACCATTTTCTTCACAAAATTTTTCAAAATACTGATTTTCAAACTCGGTACCATGATCACTCCTAATTGCTTTTAGTTTAAGATTGAGTTCATTTGAAACCCTATTATGAAACTTGATAAAAGGGAAAGGACTCATCTTTGTGTGCAAGAAATGAAACCCATGTAAAACGTGAAAAATCATCAACAATTACAAGACCAAATTTCTTACCCCCTAGACTAGCAGTTCTAGTGGGTCCAAACAAATCCATGTGAATTAGTTCTAAGGGTTTTGATGTTGAAACTATGTTCTTAGACTTGAAAGAACTTCTTGTTTGTTTCCCTAATTGACATGCAGCACAAATTTTATTCTTTTCAAAGTCTATTTTTGGTAGTCCTTTGACTAGATCCTTTGTAATTAATTTTGAGATTAAATCCATGCTAGCATGCCCTAACCTACGATGCCATAACCAACTAGTCTCATTGACTTTGGGATTCATGGCTACAAGACATTGGCCATCCTTCATGGTGAGATCATCAAGATCTACCATGTAAACATTTCCATGCCTATGTCCTGTGAGTATGATCTCATTGTCAAATGGACTACTAATTATGCATAGTGATGATTCAAATGATACTTTAAAGCCCTTGTCACAAAATTGACTTATACTTAACAAATTATGTTTTAGTCCATTAACTAACAATACATTATCAATAAATGAGGAGGGTGATATGGAGATTTTACCAACACCAATAATTCGGCCTTTAGCATTGTCTCCAAATGTGACTACTCCTCCTTCTTTTGATTCCAAGGTGACGAAGAGACTCTTGTCACCGGTCATATGCCTTGAGCAACCACTATCAAGATACCACATTCTCTTTTTATTCCGGCTGCAAGGCATACCTGCAAAATGATCATGTGAAGCTCTTAGGTACCCAAGTTTTCTTGGGTCCTTCGTGGTTAGTGTAGTTGGTTCCCTTAGGCACCCATACTTTAGTTATGCTTTTAGCTTTTACAAATGTATTCTTGTTAGTTTGGATTTTTCTTTGAATACAAGAGTAGGCTTTATGTCCATTCTTTCCACAAAGAAAGCATGTTGGTTTTTCAGTTTTTACGTCTTTTGCTTTTACAAAGAAATTCTTTAGATACTTTTGTTGCTCATTAGTTTTATATCCTAATCCGGCTTTATTAAAAACAGCTCTTTGATTTGAAAGAATAAGATTTAATTTTTCAGAGCTTTGTGTAAATTTTTCAACAATTGGTTTGTATTTATGTACCTCATTCTTAAGATTCAAATTTTCTTTGACTAGTTCTTCCTTATCCTTTTTAAGAGATTCAACATTTTGTGCAAGTGAGGTATTATTATCGAGTAGGGATTTTACTTTTAGATTTAATTCCTTAATTAGTGTTTTTGCCTTTTCATTTTCAATGCTCAGTTTTGAATTTTTGATTTCTAGGTTAGTAGTGTTAATATTTTTAATGCTCTCCTTTTCAATTAATAAGTTTTCAATATTTTCCTTTAGTTTTTGATTGGAGGCTTTTAATTCTTTATTCTTTGCTCCTAACATACTACAATCACCCATAAGTTCTTGAAAAGCCTCATATAATTCTTCTAAAGTAAAATTTATGGTTGGGTTTTGACATACCTCGTCGTCTTCGAACGCCATGAAGCATAGATTGGCGGTCTCTTCCTTCTCTTCCTCGGAGGATGATGTGTCACTATCATCCCATGTTGCCTTCAATGCCTTCTTCTTCTTCTTTCCAAAATACTTCTTTTGTTGAGGGCATTCGGAACGAATGTGTCCCGGTCTCTTGCAATCATAGCATACGATTGGGTCTCTTTCTTTTTCCTTTTCTTTTTCCCAATCATTTCTCCCTCCAAATTTCTTTCTTGGGAAGGGTTTCTTTCTTCTCATGAATTTTTTAAACTTCCTTACTATCAAACCCAAGTCCTCATCTTGACTTTCTTCTTCACTCTCACTGCTCTCTTCTTCACATACACTTGAGGTAGCCTTGAGTGCGATTGTCTTTTTCTTTGGCAACTCTTCTTCATGCTGCTTCATCGTGAGCTCATGCGTCATCAATGAGCCCAAGAGTTGTTCTAGCCCCAAAGTGTTGAGGTCTTTGGCTTCTACAATCGCCGTGACCTTTGCTTCCCATGCTTTTGGCAGTGACCTGAGAATTTTACTCACAAGTTCGGGGTTAGTGTAAGATTTGCCCAAGCTTTTTAGGCCATTAATAATTTCGGTAAAACGTGTAAACATGCATGTGATGGTTTCATTAGGTTCCATCTTAAACAATTCATATTTGTGAACTAGAATGTTCACTTTGGACTCTTTGACTTGATTTGTACCCTCGTGGGTAACTTCAAGCCTATCCCATACTTCCTTAGCGGAACTACATGTAGAGACTCTATTGAACTCATTTACATCTAAAGAACAAAATAGTGAGTTCATGGCTCTAGAATTGAGTTGAGCCATCCTATCATCATTCTCATCCCAATCCTCCTCAGGTTTGGGAACTCGAATGCCATTAACCACATGTGATGGTTCTTGTGGTCCCTTGACTATAACCCTCCACAAGGCATAGTCTTGTGCTTGAATGAAGATTCTCATTCTAGTCTTCCAATAGGTATAATTTGTCCCATTGAAGAGTGGAGGTCTATTGGTTGCTTGCCCCTCGGCAGGACATTGTTAAAGGGTGTTGCCATCTAGATCTTTGGCTAAGACGGTTAGGTCTTTCAAGAAATACACAGAGCACCGCTCTGATACCACTTGTTGCCCAGAGATGGTCACCCAAGAGGGGGGTGAATTGGGTGTTTTAAAAACTTTTGACTAATTAAAAATAAAACACACGAATATATGCACTAAAGTAAAGAAGGAGGAATGAGAAAGGTCAATCGCAAACACAAGGTTTTATAGTGGTTCGGAGCTTCCACTGCTCCTACATCCACTCCCCAAATCACCTTTGGGAATTTCCACTATAATCCACGATTACAGTACGGTAGTTTTGCGAGTTCACTACCCAACTCGTTGTTTTACACCGGGCTCACAACAAACCCTAAAACCCCCAATTTCACTTAGGCTTGGGACGCCTTTCCCTTGTTCCAAGTCCCTTGACTGGAACAAGCACCACAACGAAAGAGTTTACAAAAAAAGGAAAAGCTCTAAAAAGCAAATATTGCAATTATGAACAATAGAACCCGGAAGAATCCTTTTGCCGTTGGAAGCGTGGGAGATATTGATTCTTCCGATGTGGAGCGCGTAGGATTGAGTGTGAGCTTTGAATCCCAAGCGCACGAGAGTGATTGAGCTTGAAATCACTTGGGAAGCTTGAAAACACTTGATTTCTTCACTTGAATGCACTCACTCCCTTGAACTTTTCTTTCTTACTTCTCTCTTGAATGATCTAGCTTTGGGTTGGTGAAGAGTTGTTGAGAAGCACTTAAGAGGTCCCTTTTATAGCCCAAAAAGCAAATATAGCCGTTAGAGACAAAGAAAGAAGGATTTGAAATTCAAACCAAACCTGAAAAGCTGTCAGTCGCGTCCCAGTCACTCCGGGGACGTCTCCGCTTCAACGGGAGACGTCTCGGCTACAAGATTTTACTTTTTCCGTTGTCTGGGGTCGACTCGGCACTTTCAGGGGACGTCTCGGCTTGTTTGCACTTTTTGAATGGGGACGACTCCGCTGATCTGGGGACGACTCCGCTTCTTTATCTCCGAAGAACATGTCCTCTGGTATTTCCTGAGAGAGTCGACTCCGCTCCTTCAGGGGACGTCTCGGGTTGTCTGCACTTTATGCATGGGGACGACTCCGCTGTCTCAGGGTCGACTCCGCTTCCTTATCACCCAAAAAACCATTCTCTGGAAAACCCTGAGAGAGCCGTCTCCGCTATCTTGGGGACGACTCGGGAAGTCTCCTTTTTACTTGCGGGGACGACTCGGCTTACTGTGGGGACGTCTCGCGCATATCTCTTGAAAACTGCCTTTCTGCCGCCACTGAGAGAGTCGACTCCGCTACTGAGAGAGTCGACTCCGCTAACGCGGGGACGACTCGGCAGGTGTCGGGGACGTCTCCAAGTGTGCCGGTTCTTCCTGTTTGTGCCAGAGACGTCTCTGAAACTATCCGGAGACGTCTCGGCTGTCCCTGATCTGTTTTCTTTAACTCAAAATATTCTTCAATAAATTCATAAAAATTATGGGAACTTGCCTAGACATTTCTTAACAATATTCTTAATAAGACACATGAATTCCTCAATTAAATTGTTAAGATATAATGGAATTTTACTCTAGTGTTTTGTATTCATCAAAATCTATTAGGGGTCAAACACTTTGGTTCCATCTGTACCGCCTTATAATGCCCCTATCCCACAGCAACTTCACAATTAGAAACCATGATGGCTAATATGATGAAACAACAACAAGATTTTATTAAGCAACAACAACAGACCAATCAGCCCAAGCCCAGACTAACCAATTCCATGCGCAAGCAATTGCAAAACTTGAGTTAGTCTGAGCCAAATAGCTAACTCTCTAGGGGATAGAAAAAAGTGAACTACCTATCAACCAGGCCTAACCCTAGTAGACAACAAAATCAAGATCAAAGAGTCAGTATCAAATCAATGGAAATCCGACCTATGAAGTCCAGGCAATTACCCACTTTAAGTCTGGCAAGCAAGTGGACATAAAGTCCAAACTTCCTGAACATGAAAAGAAGAAAAAAAACTGAATCCGATAGAGAACCCTATTCAGAAGAGAGTCAGAAACAGGATAAATCAGACAAAAAGGAAGAACTATAAAACATACAAACCAAGGTTCCCTTCCCCAGTAGACTTCGAGACTCCAAGAAACAATCTAACTTTGATGAAATCATGGAAGTCTTTAAAACTGTTCAAATAAATATACCTTTCTCGAGCCATAAGACAAATTCCCTCCCTATACAAAAATTCTTGAAAGACCTCACCACGGTCAAAGAAAAACCAGTACTCCTAGGCAAGCTGTTATGGCTGCACAAGCCTCATCTCTCATTCAACAACAGATTGTCCCAAATTCAAAGACCTGGTTGCCCAACTATTGAAATAAAATAGAGAGCGATCATCCAAAGAGCTCTATTAGATTTAGAGCCAGTGGTAAACCTTACTTCCCTATTATGTGTACCAAAAATAGGTTTGGGAGAATTAAAGCCTACAAATATTACCTTTCGTTAGCAGATAGGACAGTGAAGTACCCCAAGGGATTGTAGAGGATTGTAATAGTGAAATAATGAGTTTTACTATCCTGCGGACTTCGTTTATCCTTGAGACTGAACCTGC